>NC_138768.1:228113073-228398073 GCF_965119305.1 Pelophylax lessonae
AAGACTATGTTAAAGAAAGTGCAGGGCTTTCTTGTTGGAAAGCCTAGCATATTCTCACATCAATAATTTGCCGTGTAGCAAATGTTTTCCTAAAATAAAGATGTTATACAATTATTCTTAAAAAAAAAAAAAAAAAAATTAAAAAAACTTGTAAACGTGAAAAATATAAATACAAATGATTGGCTTACATTTAAGTTGGCTCTTGTAACTTTTTACTGACACAGTTAAAAAGTTTAAAGTTTAATCTAGTTTAACCAATATAAAACAAATTACAACACATAAATAGAAAACCTCCATATACTGTACAGAATCCTATACCCTCAGTTGATCCAGAGGGGAAAAAAATCCTATAAGGCTATGCTCACACTTGTGTGGGTCCTGCATGCCGCATTTGCACAGGCACAGCACCCCATTCATTTGAATGGCCTGTTGTATTTACAGGAAATGTTGGGAAAAAGTCCTTGTCTTTTTTCAAATGTGGCTGCACGGAACTGCATAGTGCTGCAGCACCCGCATATGAGCAGTGTTTTCTAATGTGTGAGGGTGCCATTAAGAAACAATGGCATCCCTGCACATCTGCTAAAGAACAGCGCATTTTGCTTGTGGGTTAGGGTCGCCAATTAGCATGCGTTTCCTGACCCGCATGTGTCTGAATCCAACCCGATAGAACACTTTTGGGATGAATTCGAGCGGAGACTGCAAGCCAGGCCTTCTCGCCCAAAATCAATGCCTAATGTCAAATGCGCTTCTAGAAGAATGGTCAAATATTTCCATAGACACACTCCTAAAGCTTGTGGACAGCCTTGCCAGAAGAGTTGAAGCTGTTCTAGCTGCAAAGGGTGACCAACTCAATATTAAACCCTACAGACTAAGACTGGGATGTCATTAAAGTTCATGTGCCTGTAAAGGCTGGTGTTCCAATACTTTTGATAATATAGTGTATGTGTATATGAACACACATATACAGAGCAGAGCAACACCACTTCATATACACTATATTACCAAAAGTATTGGGACGCCAGCCTTTACATGCACATGACCTTTAATGGCATCCCAGTCTTAGTCCGTAGGGTTCAGTATTGAGTTGGCCCACCCTTTGCAACTATAATAACTTCAACTCTTCTGGAAAGGCTGTCCACAAGGTTTAGGAGTGTGTCTATGGGAATGTTTGACCATTCATTTAGAAGCACATTTGTAAGGTCAGGCACTGATGTTGGCCTGGTGTTGGCGTGAAAGCCTGGCTCGCAATCTCCGCTCTAATTCATCCTAAGGTGTTCTATCTGGTTGAGGTCAGGACTCTGTGCAGGCCAGTAAAGTTCCTCCACCCCAAACTTGCTTATCTCTGTCTTTATGGACCTTGCTTTGTGCACTGGTGCGCAGTCATGTTGGCACAGGAAGGGACCATCCCCAAACTGTCCATTTAAAGTTGGGAGCATGAAATTGTTCAAATGTCTTTGTATGCTGACGCCCTAAGGGTTCCCATCACTGGAAATAAGGGGCCAAGCCTAACCTCTGAAAAACAAGCCCACACCATAATCCCCCCTCCACTATATGATTTGGACCAGTGCACAAAGCAAGGTCTATAAAGATATGGATGAGCAAGGTTTGACTGGTCTGCACAGAGTCCTGACCTCAACCCGATAGGACACCTTTGGGATGAATTAGAGAGCAGACTGAAAACTAGGCCTTCTTGTAGAACATCAGTGCCTGACCTCACAAATGCGCTTCTAGAAGAATGGTCAAACATTCCCATAGACACACTCCTAAACCTTGTGGACAGCCTTCCCAGAAGAGTTGAAGCTGTTATAGCTGCAAAGGGTGGGCCAAATCAAAATTTCACCCTACTGACTAAGACTGGGATGCCATTGAAGTTCATGTGCGTGTAAAGGCAGTCGTCCTGATACTTTTGATAATATAGTGTATATGAACAAAAAATATACAGAGCACAGCAACACCACTTTATAAATGTGTATATGAACACACTTATACAGAGCAGAGCAACACCACTTCATATCTGTGTTCATTCTTGACTGTACCATATAACAAAGAAACATCCTACTATATAAAAAAGTAAGCCTATAGCACAGTAAAAATACACAAATACAGGGCAACCTTTGTGTTACTACAAAAAGGGTAGACAATATTTGATAGCTTTCATCATAAGGACTAAATAGAGGAAATAAATGTATAGAGGACTTATAGAGCAAACAGAGAAAAGGAAAAAAATAAAGATCGACTACACTAAGGAAGCAAAAACTGTTAAAGGAAGAAAATTACAAATGGATAATTGTGCAATTCTGACAACTGGATCTGCAAGTCTGAGTCTTTGATGATTATTGGTACCTACATGTCTGCTGCATTTCCTGGAGGTTTATATTTAAGGATACCAAGAATGTTTAACATTCTCTTTGCCGTTTGATCAGGCGTTTCCTCACGAATGTCAACAGAATGCTTCAAAGACAAAAAAGGACAAAAATATTAATATTATGACATATATCACACTATTATCATTGTACAGAGTGAAAGGTGAAAAAAAAAATCCTTCTTGTGGACTGTATTACATTCTTGCAATATATGTCATGATCGCATAAGTGTATTCATTATTCTAAACACTCTTCCACATTTAAATGTACACAATTCAGACAAGCCAAACCATTTGTTTTATATGGTTGAGGCCCAGTCTTTCTTCCTGCTTGAGGGTATCTGCCTTTTCAGGACCATGACTATTCCATACCTTTGCTCCAAAAAGGGAAAAGAGCAATTTCTAACTTCCCAAAAACATATCACCTGATTTCTGCTGCTCCCACTGCCTTTGTTGTAATAAAATAGAAATTCTCATGATCTAGCATTTTATTTTATAAAAGTCTGTCCACGTGCTGAGAACCCAGAATGCAAATATATTGAATTGGCAATCATACATACTGATTATATTAGTTTCTAAGCATGTTATTTATGCTCCCAAAGAGCTACTTCCAAGAGGAATAGGATTCTTTAGCCTTTCCAACCTAAAGTGGATGTAAACCCGATTCACGGAATTTGACCTGTTTACTTATCTCTCTCCAAAGCACTAAGTCCAGTGATTTTCTGCTGCTCTGTTCCTCTGTTATCAACGTGATAACTTCTGACAAATTAGATCACACAGAAGATAAAAACAGCGGAAAGTTTGTGTTGGGATGGCGGCTATAAATAGATTGAGAGAGAGCGTGACAGAGAGAAGATCTCCTTAATGTGTTGTTTCTTCTTTCAATGCCTGTTGTTCAGAGACTGGGGGTGGGACAATATTTATAAGGGCTACTTAAAGTGTTATTGAAAGCATTTTTTTTTTAATAAAATAATAAACATGTTATACTCACCTGCTCTGTGCAATAGTATTGCACAAAGCGATCCCAAACCTCCTCTTCTGGAGTTCCCCACTGGCAATCTTAGCTCCTCCTCTTCTGTGGCTGCCCTCCTAAGCAAGTGCTTGCTATGGGGGAGACAAGCAGACTTGTTCCCGAACCAGGCTCTGGGTGTCCATAGGTTCAATCAATCACCCCCCCCCCCGCTCCCTCCTCACAGGAGTTCGATGCTGCTCTCAAGCACAGCACTTGACCGAAAGAGGAGCAAGTTAAGTATTTGGGAGAAGTGAGATGGCTGGGGGTAGCCGATAATGGAAGGTTTTTTATCCTTATGCATAGAATGTATTAAGATTTAAAAAAAAACTTAACGCTAAGGGCTCTTTCCCACGGTCTGTGCTGCTCAGCGGGGATCGATCCGCGACCCCCGCTGAGCCAGCGGATGACAGCTCCGTCTCCGCTTGCAGTGCGGAGAGGGAGGTGTCACAGCCCCCGCTGCTCTCTATGGGGAATCAGATGAGAGCGGACCGCCTGTCCGCTCTCATCCGATCCCATCCGATCCCATCCCCAGGACGGATGGAAAATAGGGTTTCCATCCGTCCGGATTTCACGGACAGGATCGGATGCGGATGGCAGCGGGTGTCAGCGGACATGTCACCGCTGACATCCGCTGCTCCATAGGGCTGAATGGGGCATCCGATCAGATCCGTCTAAAAAACTAACAGGCGGATCTGATCGGACCGCCCCATTTCTGATAGGGTAAATGAGGGTTATAACCCCCTGTAAGTTTTTTCACCATCTGCATCCCATTCTGGGGATTTACCTTTATACTCTTTCCCATAGCCAAACAGGAAGTGAGAGAAAATCCCTTCAAATTAAGGGAATCCGTTGGGGCCCCTCAGCTTACCAGAACTAGGGTCCCCATTGGAAGATTTCCCCTCTATTACTTTTCTGGGGAAAATTTGGGATTGTCTTTTACTTTCACTTTCAATTATATAGGTAAACAGGACAAATAGAGAGAGTGACTCTCCCTAACATAGACAGCAATAATAACCCAATATGTGTTCAACCTCAATGCACTGTTTCATTGGGCAACAATGTGGCAAATAAGGCGAATGTTCATAAATATAGTAAAGGTTATGCACTTAGGGGCTAATAATATGCATGCATCATACATACTAGGGAGGGTTACAACTAGGGCAATCCATAGTGGAGAAGGATCTGGGGGTTTTGGTAGATCATAAGTTTAATAATAGCATGCAATGTCAAAAAAATATACTTGTGGTATATTCCCCGCGTCAATGCGGACTGTAATTTAATGTGGTGATAAAAGTTAATGTAATGTGCAGCTGCTGAGGACAAGATGATAGATGAATGGATATAGACACTATAATAGGGGCTACCTACGGTGCTTGCTGACAATATACATATGTGCTATATTGTTATAAAATTCTTTCAAAACTTAATAAAAAGCATAATCAAATTGCTTCTGCAAATATGCAATGGTAAACAATACATATAAAGTGCATATGATGAATAAAGAAAGTGCAGGTGCCTAGTTAGTGCTCTATAGAGTTCATACAAATATATAAAGGTGACTTTAGTGATCACAGTTCAAAAGGGATATTCCTTGTGCAAAATCATAAATCCAATATGAATAAAGTGCGGGTGCTCAATGCGGATTTCCCAATCAGTCTTGTGACATATGAGTAGCACCGGTCACTCTCCACCGTGATAGAGGTATAAATGGATCACTCACCAGATGTAGTTGGTCTTAGATGCTATATAGCATTAAGACCAAAATACGCTCGATTGGCCACCAGTGCCAGGGCAGGTACCCACTCGTGGTATGGTCACTCTGTTCCTTGGATTGTGACAGGTCCCACCTTTTCTTTCTCCCCGCGTCAGGCAATGGCAAGAGTAAAGAGAAAACTCCAGATGGTATAATACATTTAAAACCTTTTATTTTCCCTCCATGGGTTATTGGCAAATAAAAACAGTGCATACAGTATCCAGTGATCGTTCATGAACGGAGCTAGGAGTGGAGAGCGGTAATTTCCGGCGTGCGTTCCACTCACTCCCGTGACGTCACAACGTGCGTTCCATTTTACGCGCTTTATCACTACGTTGACGTCCTCTGAAGACATCAACGTAGTGACGAAACACGTAAGATGGAACGCACATCATATAGAGCACTAAGGAGGCACCTGCACTTTCTTTATTCATCATATGCACTTTGTATGTATTGTTTACTGTATGCACTTATAGAAATTGTCCACCATTGCATATTTGCACAAGCAATTTGATGCACATATAATTTTTATTTAATTTTTGAATATATTATTTATATGAATTATGATGTATATGAAGTTTTGAAAGATTTATAACAATATAGCACATATGAATATTGTCAGCTGTAGTTAGCCCCTATTATAGTGGCTATATCCATTCAATAGCATGCAATGCCAAGCTGCGGTTTTCAAAGCAAGCAAAGTCCTTTCTTGTATTAAGGGAGGTATGGACTCCAGAGAGAGAAATATCATTTTGTCCCTGTACAAATCATTAGTAAGACCTCATCTGGAATATGCAGTTCAGTTTTGGGCACCAGTTCTCAAAAAAGATTTTGGGAATTTGGAGAATGTGCAGAGAAGGGAAACCAAACTGATAGGAGGCATGGAGGACCTCAGCTATGCAAAAAGATTAAAGTAACTGAATTTATTCTCTCTTGAGAAGAGGAGATTAAGGGGGATATGAGCAACATGTACAAATACATAAGGGGTCCATATAGTGAACTTGGTGTTGAGTTATTCACTTTAAGTTCATCACAGAGGACAAGCGGGCACTCTTTACGTCTAGAGGAAACCAGATTTCACCTCCAAATACGGAAAGGTTTCTTCACAGTAAGAGCTGTGAAATGTGGAATAGACTCCCTCCAGAGGTGGTTCTGGCTAGCTCAGTAGATCACTTTAAAAAAAAAGGGCCTGGACGCTTTTCTAGGTTTACATAATGTAACTGGGTAGTAACATTTATAAGTAAAGTTGATCCAGGGAATATCCAATTGCTTCTCAGGGGATCAGAAAGGATTTTTTCCCCCTGCTGTAGCAAATTGGTTAATGCTTTGCTTGGGTTTTTCGCCTTCCTCTGGATCAACTGTGGGTATAGGATTGTGTATATGAGATTGCATGGTTGTGTTTTCTTGGGGTTTTTTTTGTTTGGTTGAGCTGGATGGATTTCTGTCTTTTTTCAACCTGACTAACTATGTAACCATTTAATTCAACTCCACAATGCCCAAAACGAAAAAAAAAAAAAATTGTTTTTAGTTATAATTTAAGAACCACTTTAACTACAGCACAAAAATAAATCAGGTCTATTTCCCTCCCAGAAAGTAATGTGTTGTGTGACACAGCTGTATAAATCTCAGAACTGGGTGGATAGAAATGTATAAATCATTTGGCAGTAAAATCTAGCACCAATGTAAGTATATCTCTGATATATATAGCTGTTTGCTAGGGGGTTTAGCTTTAACCACTTCTGGACCAGAAGGTTTTACCCCTTTAATGACCAGGCCATTTTTTGCAATTTGGCAATGCGTGATTTTACCTGGTAATTGAGCAGTCATGCAATTCTGTAACCAAACAAAATTTATGTCCCTTTTTTCCCACAAATAGAGCTCTCTTTAGGTGTTATTTGATCACCTCTGTGGTTTTTATTTTTTGTGATATAAATAAAGAATTTTGAGAAAAACAGGACATTTTCTAATTTTTCTTATAAACAATATCCAATAAACTCAATTTTTGTCATACATTTAGGCCAAAATGTATTTAGCTACATGTCCTTGATTAAAAAAATCTTAATAAGCATATATTTATTGGTTTGCGCGAAAGTTATAGCAGCGTCTACAAACTATAGTCTATATAAAGTAATGTACGCAGCTTTTACTTTCTGACTGCCTATCTCAGTGATGGCGAACCTTTTTGAGCCTGAGTGCCCAAACTGCAACACAAAACCAACTTAATTATTTCAAAGTGCCAACACTGCAATTAGCGTGAGGGGGGGCTACGAGAGATGGAGGCTGAGAGAGATGGGGTGAGAGAGTGAGAGAGAGAGAAAGAAAGAAAGAAAGAAAGGGTTGAGAGAGAGAGAAAATGAGAGGGTTGTGAGAGAGAGAGAGGATGGGTGTGAGAGAGGGGGGTGTGAGAGAGAGGGGGGTGTGAGAGAGAGGGGGTGTGAGAGAGAGAGAGAGGGGACGTGAAAGAGAGAGGGGTTGTGAGAGAGAGGGGGGACAGAGAGGGAGACAGAGAGAGAGGGAGGAGGGTGAAAGAGAGGGGGCTTAAGAGAGAGAGCGGGGGTGTGTGAGAAGGAGGGGGTGTAAGAGAGGGAGAGGGGGTAGAGAGAGAAAGGGGGGTTGAGAGAGAGAGAGGTGTATGTGAGAGGGGGTGGGAGAGAGAGAGGGGGAGAGAGAGAGGGGAGAGAGGGGGTGTCAGAGAGAGAGAGGGGGGTATGAGAGAGGAGGGTGTGGGAGAGGGGGTGTGAGAGAGAGAGGATGGGATTGAGAGAGAGGGGGGGACTGAAAGAGAGGGGGGATTGAGAGAGAGAGAGATCGGGCTGAGAGAAAGAAGGGGACATGGAGGGAGGGAGAGAGGGAGGACGCGTGCCATGGGTTCGCCATCACTGGCCTATCTCATTTGTTGAAGTGCTAAAATGGCAGGGCAGTACATCCCCCCCCCCCCCAAAAAAAAAGTTGTCATTGAAATGATATATTGCTCACACATGTCATGGGTATATGTGAAATGACACCCCGAAATACATTCTGCTGCTTCTCCTGAGTATGGGGAAACCCCCTATGTGTGAGACCTTGGCAGTCTAGCTGCGTACAGGACCCCGAAAATCACTGCTTTCAGGCTTTCTAAGGGTGTAAATTGTTGATTCACTCCTCACTACCTATTACAGTTTTGGAGGCCATGAAATGTCAAGATAGCACAAAACTCTGCCAAATGACCCCTTTTTGGAAATTAGACACCCTAAGATATTTGCTGAGAGGCATGTTGAGTCAATGGAATATTTTATATTGTGCCACAAGTTTTGGGAAAATTACAACATTTTTTTTTTTTTTTTTTACACAAAGTTGTTATTAAATGATATATTGCTCAAACATGCCATGGGTATATGTGAAATGACACCCCAAAATACATTCTGCTGCTTCTCCTGAGTACGGAAATACCACGTGTGAGAGTTTTTGTCAGTCTAGCCGCATACAGGACCCTGAAAACCAATCACTGCCTTCAGGCTTTCTAAGGGTGTAAATTGTTGATTTCACTCCTCACCTCACTACCTATCACAGTTTTGGAGGCCATGAAATGCCAAGACAGCACAAAACTCCCTCAAACGACCCCCTTTCGGAAAGTAGACACCCTAAGCTATTTGCTGAGAGGCATTTTGAGTATATTGCAGATCTCGCTTTTTGTCACAAAGTTTTGAAAATTGAAAAAAGAAAACAAAAAAAAACAAAATGGATTTTTACTATAAAATCCTTTTCTCTGATGTTCATTGACGGACACAGCGTCATATCTTCATTGACCATTGGGTTATGCTGCTCTTCATAGGAGTAGGACACTAGGCGGAAAAGAGTTAAAGTTTGACTACACCTCTGGGGTGGTCCCAGGGGGTATACTCCCACTTCCTGCTATAGGATCTCAGTTTAGCAGTGTCAGAAGAATACATAACCCAATTCCACAGAGGGGTGGGCATTGTGTCCGTCAATGAACATCAGAGAAAAGGATTTAACGGTAAGACATCCCAAGACAGTGTCCGGTAAGACATCCCAAGACCACGGATAGATCCCACATAGGAAAAGGGAGATTGTACACCAGTGTCTGCCTGCATAATGCTTTAAAGAAACTAATCACCAAGTGATCTTTGGCTAATGTTGTTTCCAAGAAGAGAATAATAACCGAAACCTGGCTCTTCAGGGTGCTAACAGCTAACCCTTTATTTGCCCCATCTTGTAGAAATTCCAGTACAGTCACTGGGCTACCTACAGCCAAGGAGCTTCTTGTGCACCAGCGTATGAAATGCTTCTATGTTTTAAGATAAAAGCCCTGCGTTTCCGCTTTCCTGCTTTTAAGTAGAGTTGCCACCAGTTGATCTGAAAATCCTTTACTTCTCAGCAGCTCTTCCTCAGAAGCTAGGCTGTGAGGTTCCATAATTCCACTCGTGGTCAAAAAACTGGGCCCCGATAGAGAAGGTCCTCCCGCACTGGTAGAAACCAGGGGGGGTTCCACTACTAGTCCTTTCAGGACCGAGAACAACGGTCTCTTGGGCCAGTGTGCTGCTATGAGGATCAGGGTAGTATTTTCTTCCTGAAATTTTCTCAGGACTGCTGGTATTAGTACCGGTAGAGGGAAAGCATATCATTTGGGAAAAAGCCAAGTTTGTGCGAGGACGTCTACTCTGAGACCCCCGTTCCATCTGTTTAGGGAAAAAAAAGAGATGCGACTTCATATTTTGTCAAGAGGCAAAGAGATCCACGCATGGTATTCCCCATTTCTGGGTAATCCCTTAGAAGACTTATTGGTTTAAAGTCCAGTCACCCTCCTTTAAGGTTTTTCTGCTTAGGAAGTCAGCTAATTGGTTCAATTCTTTGGGGTAAACCGCCGGGAGGGAGAGAACCTGAGCTTCGGCCCACTGAAGAATTCTCTCTGTTAACACCCACAGAGAGCTGCTCCTTGTTCCCCCTTGTCGGTTGACATAAGCCTCTACTGTGGAATTGTCTGAGCGGAGCTGTACCCTGTGTCCCTGTAATTCTATCTGAGAGGCTCTGAGGGCAAGTTCTACCGCTCTCAGTTCTCTCCAATTTGAGGATTGCTTTGACTCTTCGGGTCTCCAGGACCCCTGCCCTAGCTTGAATTTCAGGTGCGCACCCCCACCTGTGCCACTTGCGTGCATGGTGACAATACTGGATGCTGTCTGGATCCAAGAGAGGCCATTGGACACATTCGAGGCCTTCCTCCACCACCACAGGGATCTTTTTACCTGTGCTGGGCTGTGTAGTAAGGAATCCAGAGAGCCCTGAGTGCAGTCCCAGGTCTCTAGGATAAATAGTTGTAGAGGACGGAAGTGAAGTCCCGCCCACTGTACTGCTGGAATCGTGGAGGTGAGTGACCTCAGTGTCGACATGGCTTGTCTCACTGAGATCGCTTGATTGTTTTGAAAAAGGCCCACCACTCTGTCTATTTTTTGTTTTTTGCCTAAAGGCAGAAAAACGTTCTGAATGGTGGAGTCTATTTCGTAGCCTAAGAACGTGATCCTTTTTGCAGACACTAGGCTGGATTTTTCCAAATTCAGGAGCCATCCTAGGCTTTCCAAAACACGCCTTGCCTCCAGAAGGTCCCTAAATAGCTGTTCCTGAGAAGGAGCAAACAGCAACAGGTCGTCCAGGTAAGCAATGACTGATAGCCCTTGAAGGTGCATAAACGCCAAGGCCTCTGCCATGACTTTGGTAAAAACGTGGAGGGAAGAGGATAGTCCGAAAGGGAGGGCCTGAAATTGCCAATGCATGCAGTATGACCTCCTTTGTCCTCATGGCCAACCTGAGGAATTTGTGACCCCCCCCCTCCGCAATGGGACTTTTTTCAGTTTTTTTTCAGTTCCTTGAGGGAGGAGAGTGCCTAGTCTCCCTTCCACCGTGGACAGCTTGTCATTGTGATTTATTGGGCTGTTCAGGTCTGGTGACTTTTGCGGCTAACAGGTAAGTGGGATTTTCCCTGCCCGCAGTCCGTCTTTGAGACACCTTTAAGAGAGCCTGACTTCCTCTGTATAGCTCCAGCCTCCTGGCTGCCTCAGCTAAGGTCCCTTGGACGGTGTCTCCCCGCTGGAGGAAACACCAGAACTGAGGCAGCCAGCTGGTAGGAGGCTTAAATCTTGGCGATTAGGGCGGTGTTTCCTGAGATGGGAGGAGCCAGGTTCTTTCAAAGGTGCCTATCCTGAAAGACGATAAGGGAAAAATTGTTTTTATGCATATGGAATTTCAAATTATCAATACACAAGCTTTATATTTTGCATTGCTACTGTACAAAAGTTACACTGCAGAGCAAATGTAAGCAATTTGCCAGCAATAGTGGGCAGGGCGAATGGCATACCCTCAAGGTACTTCATAGAAGTTTTTTAGGTACTTTGCCCAGGGTCCTCCACTGATTGTTGAATACATGGGGGGTCTCTTATATTTGTTTGCACATACTGTACAATAAAAACTCACACCCACACCCACACACACACAAGGCATTACACATTTGTGCACTGAATACAGGGCCACGGAAAACAACTGACTATATTTTATAATATATTTCCCTAGGTTTATTGAACAACATTCATTTTGCGAGGCATGGTATCTATCTTCAGTATTATATTAAAATGCATGCATTACCTTTGGGTCAATTTCTGCGAGAACATCATTCAGGACTTGTAACAGCTGCATGGGTTCCAGGGAATCAAATGTTATCAAGTTAAAGTTCTTCTTAAATGGTTCCTTGTTGAGCTTTTCAACAATGAATTTAAGCTGGTCGCTCATTTTGGGTTTTATAAAGTTAACCTATAAATACATAAAAGCTGCTGGTTAATTGCAGATATATAACAACCCTAAAGTATAACGTAAACAAATAAAATACAAAAGGTAAAATACATTTTAATGCAAGAAACTGTCTATATATATATATATATATATTAACTTTGAAAAAAAAATCATTATTTTAGTTTAAAAACACATATATTTCCTGATGCTGTGTTTCCTCTGAATATCATGATAAAAGAAAAGTATGGGCTTTGCAAAAACATTTATATTCACCTAGGTGGATGCAGCTTCTGTCCCCTGCTGGCTCTGCAGTGAGAACTGAGTGATCAAACACAGCGATCGATCAGTTCTCCCCCTCCGATCTAAGTAGAGAGCTGTCACTGTCAGTCGGCCACTTTCTACTCTGCCCCTCCAGCATTCAGAGGAACGCTGGGCTGTGCAGGGGGCGGGAGGGGCTGGTTCAAGCTCTCAGTGAATCACTGATAGGCTGAGCCAAGTGCGGGTCCAGGCTTCTGAGTGGATACCGGCCATATGGTCAGCATTTTTTTTAGAGCCTGGACCAGCTTTGTGCCATCAGCCGACAGCAGACTTTAGCTTGGGTCACAGGACTGCAGAACAAACTGCACTTCTGTGATCCATAGGAGATGTACAGCCAAACAAGCTTTGTCTGTACTTCTCTTTTAATATTGTTACCAAACAAGAATATTGAATGTTCTATATTCTTAAATTTAGAAAGAACCTGTTAAAATAAAAACATGGTAGCTGTCTTTGTAAGCCTAAGATGCCAGGTTCTAGGGTAAATATTCTGACCCAAGCTCCAATATCTAGTAGATCACATTCCTGGAACAATCCTGTTTGCTTGTCCCAGATACTTAAAATGAATAGGTAGTAAAGCCAGGACTGGAAGAGCTGCCATGGAGCCACACCGTTAAAACCAATGTTAGCAATCCAAGCTCCCCTATCTGTATTCTCACAAGTTCCTTTGAAAGAGATACTGTCGTTAGCATACAGCATATGAATTATAATGATGGCATCCCTTTAAAAATACACCAGCAAAAGTGTCTGCATACGTTGAATGGGCTAAATACAGAATGTCGCGTAAAAGCAGTGGTGACAATTGCACATTGATACACTGGTGGCAGGCACATAAGCGTGTGTCGGTTCACTGAGAATAGGGATCAGACACAGTGGTGGTGGTGTGAAGGTGTGGTTGGTGGTGAGGATTTAGGCATGGTGCTAAGACAAGAGGATAGAGAGGAGTGGCTGGCAAGATGCTGGTGGAGGATTCTAGCAGGGGAGGCTATAGGGAAGTGGTATGATTTGATGTTGCAAGAAATGACCTTGTCCTATTGCAACACAAACGGGCCCACAACAAGGACTGATTTATATGTGCTTTCCTTTGGCTACGGCTGCCGAGTCATGCTTTCAAGCGTTTCTGAGCGTTTTTTGGAACAGAATTGCATGTTTTTTTAATTGTCATAAGTTTTTCAACTAAAAGGTGCGGAGTGCTGGTTAAAAAGGGGCGAAAAGATGCTGTTTGAGCAGAAATCATGCGACAAAACACTTGAAAAAAAAGAAAAAGCTAATGTTGCGCTTTTCAGGCATACCCATTGAAGTCTATGGGGCTAAAAACGCTCAATTATGCCTGAAAAGTAGCTCATCTTCCTACAAGTGACAGGACACTCAGATGTGAACATAGGCTGATGCTACCACACATGTGGTACTGTCTTTGGGATAAGCCAAAATGGATCTGCCATTTAGTGACAGTGCTGCTGATCTCCTCTAACAGCAGCAATCTCCGTAGGTACTGGCACAGCAAGTTACCCATCACAAATACCTTAATTGCTTATTCATGTCACATGATCTAATGAAGAGAGCCACAAATAAGTTATTAGTAATGGAAGACTTTCTGTGCCAGGAGAGGATTGCTGGTATGTGTGGAAATCGCTGCAGGCTAAAGGAGATCAGCAGAACTGTGACTGTATTCCAGGTCCTGCTGCCTGTGTATGTGAAGTAGAACCCTATAGACATCTATGGAACTGGAAAAAGACCAGTCCTCCTAAGTATTGGCGAGTATGGGTTTGGCCTGAATTTAGGTGCAAGCTGTCACTTCCACGCTCCCTATAAGCCATGGTCAAGGCATATACCGCCTCCCACAGCCACACATAACAAAGGGACATGCTCATGACATCATTGACCTAATGTGGCCACAGGGCCATCCAAAAGTCATACAAAACATCAAAGAAACTGACTGAAGTGGCTGACAGAGGTAGGAGGTGAGTACAAGAGCTCCTCTCTGGGAGGGCACCTACTTTTCAGGATTTTTAGATACATTGACAGACTTTAAAGGAAACCCATCATAAGAGAAACCTGGTGGCTGCCATTGCTGATCTCTTTTTCAGAAAGTACCAGACATGTGATTGTCATGCTGTTTTCTGGCTCCAATGCTTTAAAGTGACATGAAAGCAGTAATAAACCCCAAAGCAAACATTTATTGTATTGCAGCTTACCAATTCTTAGATGTGATGGCTGCATTCATTTTCTTTTAGACCGTCCTTTCTTTAATTTTCACTTGGTGATTTGGTCAGTAAGTCTGTTATTTTTCAACAGAACAAGCTATCCTGCAGATGTAGCACTTAGAGGGTTGAGACAGACCATTTATAACTGAGAGGGGCGATTACAAGAGTTAGCTTTTATTTATTCATGTAAGAAGGGTTCTAACAACTGTCAGATTTATTTTCTCCATCTGTGTCCCATTTGTGGAGATTTCCCCTCACTTCCTGTCCTATACCCAAACAGGAAGTGAGAGGAAATCCCTGCGAATTAAGAGAATTCCTTGGGGACCCCCAGGTCACTAGAACTAGTGTCCCCATTGAAAGATTTCCTCTCTATTACTTTTCTGAGGCACAACCCAAAATTTGGGATTTTCTTTTACTTTCAATGATAATGGTAAACAGGAAAAATAAAGAGGGTGAATCTCCATAACGATGGCACAGACAGCAATAATAACTGACCAGTGTTCTAATCTCTCTCCACTCTGTCCAAAACTATGAAAAAAAGTTATGCTTTTATTTATACTTTAAAGTGATAGTTAAAGGATTATTGAATCTTGGTTACAATAAAAAAAAAAAAAAAAAAAATGTTATACTTAACTGTTCTGTGCAATTAAATTGCTCAGAGCAGTCCGTTACTGCCTCTTTGGTGGTCACTGGCACTGGTCCGATCCTTCTTCCTCCGAGTGCCCCCTCATTAAGCGCAGTCCTAAGGGGCACCTATGCAGGTGGACTCCTGAGTCAGGCTGTGTGCATCAATAGACACACACAGCACTAATAAGCTCGCTCCATCCTCATAGTAATTTGATTGGTAGCAGTAGGAGCCTATGGCTACGGCTGGCCTCAGTGTCTCCTGTGAGACCAGAAAGAGAGGAGAGCGGTGCTAAAGCTGGGATGGCACTGCATCGGTTAAAGGTCTCACAGGAACCCCTTACAGAACCAAAAACATATTTTTTTTTATTTCTAGGTTTACAAACAATTTAAAGTGATATTAAAAGTTTGATTTTTTAAGTAAAATAAAAAACATGTTAGGCTCGGTTCACACTTATGCGATGCGGGAAGGCTGTGAATTCGCAGCCTGTTCCTGCATCGCAAACGCACCCCCGACAGTTCACACTGCCATATGCGATACGCTGGGGGTGTCAATGTAATCTTAACGACACCCCCAGTTTGATCGCATATCGCAGTGCGATCTTGCAGTTCGCACAGGATCGGATCGCACAAGTGTGAACCGCTGTGCGATCCGATCCTGATGCGGCTGCAAAAAAGGGTCCTGTGCGTGTTTGCTGCGGGTGCGGTGCGAATTTAGCCATACAAAGTGTATGGCTAAACTCGCACCGCACAGCCGATCGCATGTAATGAAGGAGCAGTGCGCTCCGATATTACATGCGATCGGCGCAGCCGCATCAATGTGAACCGGGACTTATACTTACCTGTTCTGTGCAATGATTTTGCACAGAGAAGCCATGATCCTCCTCTTCTTGAGTCCCCTGCCTTCAGTCCTGGCTCCTCCCGCACGCTGAGTGCCCCCATAACAATATGCTTGCTATGGGGGGCAGTTGTACATGTTTGCTCCCTAACTGCTGCTCTGTGTGTCCATTCACACATGGAGCGTGGCTTGGCCCCACCTGCTGCTCACTCCTCACTGGCTGTGATTGACAGCAGCAGGTCTCTGAGCCAATGAGCAGGGAGAGCCATTGCTCTCATGCACATTGCTGGATCAAGACCGGGCTCAGGTAAGTATGGGGGAAGAGAGAGCTACATGCAGAAGGATTTTTACCTTACTGCAGAGAATGCATTATCCTTGGTTCACACTTATGCGATGTGGGAAACGCAGGAAATCCTGTGTGTTTCCTGCATTGCAATGCATCCATATGATCTGCTGCAGGTTTCAATGTTAGCTTAATGACACCCCGAAACAGATCGCAAAATGCAGTGCGACTGCTAGAACCACATTGCATGGGTGTAAACACCCATGAGATGCAATTCAGGTGCAGAAAAAAAAAAAAATCCTGCACCATTTTGATGCAGATGCGATGCGATTTGAGCCATATAAAATGGACAAAACCGCACAGATATCACATGTGATGTGCACAAGGATGAAGTGCGATTCCTATGCGAATCAAATGCCATGTATGCACCAGTGTGAACCTAAAAAAATAACAACTTTACAATCACTTTAAGGTAAAAAAAAAAAAAACTTGTAGCCTTTAGAAGCACTTTAAAGAGGAGTTCCGCCCCCCCAGGAAAAAAAAAATTAAGTCAGCAGCTACAAATACTGTAGCTGCTGACTTTTAAATATTAGAACTTACCTGTCCAGGGTTCCCACGATGTCGGCACCCGAAGCCGATTTTCGTATCCATTCAGGGTAAGGGAACCTTTCGGCTTCACAGCCGGTTCCCTACTGTGCATGCGCGAAGCGCGCTGCACTTTCTAATTGTTCTAATTGGCCCGGCGGCGGAGGAAGAAGGAGAGGGGGCCAAACTTCAGAGGGACAGCGCTGCAGTGCTGTCTCCCGGAAGTGGGGAAGGGTACCTGTCAAAACAGGTACCCTTCCCCCCTCCCCCCATAAGAGGTGCCAAATGTGGCACCAGAGGGGGAGGAAGCAGATGAGCGGAAATTCCACTTTTGGGTGGAACCCTGCTTTAAGCTTCTGAAGACAGTGGGCCAGTCTCAGAGACAAGCAACTAATATTTACAGACAGGTTGAGGTATCAGCAATGGCAGCCCCATATCCTCTCATGGAAGGTCCTATCTCCAATACTATTTAATCAAAGTTGCAGAAAATTCTCACTCGTACCAAGTATAACGCTACTGCCCTACACAAAGGGAAATTAAAAAGACATAAATGTGAAATATTACCTGACACAACAGACAGTCCTACAAGAAGCGTGAGCCAGTTGTCAAGGAGACGCTATCCTCACTTCTAACGCCACTTCCTGTCGTGAGAGGAAGTCTCAGGAACAATGCCCTGTAGGTGTAAAGGCTCGTCACCAGAGAGAACGAGAGCGAGCAGCAGCTTCTCAGCTCTTGTGCTATACTGACCTCTAGCGGCCGAGGTATAGAACGCTTTTGAAACATTTCTAATTATGAAAGACTGCAGAGAGGAGGCCAACAGGCAGTGACATGCACTTGGTGTAGGCGGACAGGGAGTGAAAGAACACTAATTAGTGGTTTCATGAGCAGCAGTATTTCCAGTACAGATTAGAAGAGTGAGAAGAACAATATCTGAGACTGATTAGCCAGCTGTCATATGAAATTACAGCTTTTTTTTCATATAAATTATATTTGGAACAGAAAATAACATTTAAACACAGTTTGTCAGGGGGATTGGTAATCCAGAGGTGTAGATAGTTGGTTTACTGACAAGTTGTAAAGACCTGGACAGTAAGATCGCACAGCTCAATGCTTAGCAGAGACAGACAACCTATGTAATTATTATAGGACAAAGAAACACTCTCAGAGTGATCTGAGTGCTGGGATTTTTAAGGTGCCAATAACTATAGTCAAAACATTTTATTATTGTATTTTAAAATACATATAGATAACCAAGTGTTAAAAACAGTGGGACCAGTCTATAATCACTGTCCATCAAGGGAGTTCAATGCGATAGGAAGTCGCAGTGTAGCAATCCCGACATGTTTCACCATTGATTTCTTTTCTTCAGGGGATATATCTCGCTACATCTAGACAGACAGGTCCAAAAAGAAAAACAAAAAGGTATACAGATACATTAAATAAGAAATTAAATCAATTATGAAACAAAATATAGTAATATAGTATCAGTAAATAATTATTCAATAACATTTACAATCATTGTCATTGAATAATTATTTATTGATACTATATTACTATATTTTGTTTCATAATTTATTTAATTTCTTGTTTATTGTATCTTTCTTTTTGGACCTATCTGTCTAGATGTAGCAAAATATATCCCCAGAAGAATGCAAATCAAGGGTGAAACATGTCAGGATTGCTATTTGCTACACTGCGACTTCCTATCGCATTGAACTCACTCGATGGACAGTGATTATAGACTGCTCCCACTGTTTTTAACACTTGGTAATCTATATGTATTTTAAAATACAATAATAAAATGTTTGAATTTTAAAATGTTTTGACTATAGTTATTGGCACCTTAAAAATCCCGGCGCTCAAATACCTCTGAGAGCGTTTCTTTGTCCTGTGGTTTATCTATTCGAGATGCGGTGACCTTGAGACTTTCCCCAATGGTCTTCTTTTCTTGTTCTTTCTTATTTCTATATAATAGGAGGATTTACCTAAACGATCCAATCAATTTGTATCTAATTAGGCAGGCTCCTGTACTAGATACTTATTGGTAGATCTTAACTCTGGTTCACACTGCCACGACTTATTATTTTATTATTATTTTCAGGTACTTATATAGCGCTGTCAATTTACGCAGCGCTTTACATATAAATTGTACATTCACAATCATACTATTTGACAGTTCAAAGACGTGCCCCATTAACAGCAATGAAACCGTTCTAATCGGTGCAACTCAAGTCGCTCTGACTTAGAAAAAGGTTCCTGCACTACTTTTGGTTGCGACTTCAATATGAATTGCATTGACATCTGTTAAAGAATTCGTATGCAAACCACAATGAAGTTGGACAGGGATGTCAGATTCTTCTCTTGTGGGTCACAGGAGTGCACTTACTTTTGCTCTCCCGTGACCCAGAGTCAGCTGAGGGCAGGCTCTCTCAGCTGACATAGCACAGCCGCTCCAGGGTCTGGAAGGATATCAACAATGTTGTCAGGATCCACCTGGCTGGTTGATCAACAGCTGGCTCCACCTCTAAGCACACAGTTGATTGCTCGAGCCAGCTGTGCCCACCCCCTCTCAAGCCCAGCCCTCCAGTGAGGGACAGAATGGAGAGCTGTGACTGTCAGTCAGTGCTCTCTGCTGTGAGCATATCAAGAAATTAGCAATCAGTAGTCATGCGATTGCTCAGTTCTCGGTCTTAGAACTAATGCTGCAGCGTAGAGGTGAATATGAATTTTTTTTTTAAACACCTCAAACTTCTCCTTTAAGGCATGTGTGCCAGGGTGGGCACACAATGTCATTTTCAGTGGTACCTGGAAGATCATTGCGTGTCAGGCACACAGACTTGGACTGGCCTGTCTGAGGACCAATGAATCCTATGGTGATCCCTGCTCCCTAAAAATATAGCACTGCTGCCACAGGCTGTAATTGGCAGCTCACTAGGCTGACAATTTAAAAGGCGCCCACCTCAATGACATCACTGATATTCAGATGCCAGCTTAATCCCGGCTGCACAGGTCATTGCATGAAAAAGCCTGCCCACCTACACTCTTTCTTCTCCTAGTGAAATCACAAACTGCAGCAGTTGAGAAGGTAAAACCCCTGCATTTCTGATGATGCAGTAAATGGGGCCAATCTGAGGTCTGATGGTGCAGGAATTGGGACTGATCAGGGGTCTGATCATAGGCATGCGCAGGGGGTGTGACAGGTGTGCCTGGGCACACCTAAATCACTACGTGCAATGTCAATTCCCCCTACTATCCAGGCTACCTCGGTCTCCCCCCCTCCCTCCTGGAGTGCTGCTGCTGGCTTCCCTCCTCTTCTTCCCCCCCCCCCCCCCCAGCTGCTGTAGAGAAAGTTTCAGGATGGGGAATGGGGGAAGGGGCCAGTAAATATGTAATTTACCAGTGCCTTCCTTTTCTAAATGAACACAATAAACACACTCACTGTCTTCATTCATAACCGAAGCATAGTAAACTGTGTTCATTATGCTTCAGTTTGTGAATGATTAGGATACAGCTCAGCACATAGCACTTCCTATTCATTAATTGTGCCATGCAGCTGAAGGCTGCAGAGAAAGGCATGTGTGTTTGAACATTGGAGTGCACACCCAAATGCAATGTTGCGCACACCTATAGGTCTGATGGAGCGGGAATTGGGGCTGATCTGAGATCTGATGGTGCAGAAACTGGGATTGATCTGAGGTCTGATGGTGCAGAAAACTGGGATTGATCTGAGGTCTGATGGTGCAGAACCTGGGATTGATCTGAGGTCTGATGGTGCAGAAACTGGGATTGATCTGAGGTCTGATGGTGCAGAACCTGGGATTGATCTGAGGTCTGATGGTGCAGAAACTGGGATTGATCTGAGGTCTGATGGTGCAGAACCTGGGATTGATCTGAGGTCTGATGGTGCAGAAACTGGGATTGATCTGAGGTCTGATGGTGCAGAAACTGGGATTGATCTGAGGTCTGATGGTGCAGAAACTGGGATTGATCTGAGGTCTGATGGTGCAGAAACTGGGATTGATCTGAGGTCTGATGGTGCAGAAACTGGGATTGATCTGAGGTCTGATGGTGCAGAAATTAGAGCTGATCTGGGGTCTGATGGTGCAAGAACTGGAACTGGTCTGGGGTTTAAAGGAGCAGAAATTGGGACTTATCTGAGGCCTGATGGTGCAGGAGCTGGGGCTGATATGAGCTTTGATGGTGCAGGAACTGGGGCTGATATGAGGTCTGATGGTGCAGAAACTAGAGCTGGTCTGGGGTTAGAAGGAGCAGGAATTTAGGCTGATCTGAGGCCTAATGGTGCAGGAACTGGGGCTGATCTGAGCTCTGAAGGTGCAGGAATCAGGGATTGATCTGAACCCCGATAGTGCAGGAAATGGGTCTGCTCCCTTACAAAGACGATGTTAGTAAAGCGATGTCACAGGTTGGGATTCCTGACTACTTATAACTCAGATGAGTCTTGAGGTCACTAGGGGTGTGACTGCCAACCCTTTACCTATGGGAGAAGCAGGAATCAGACTTTGTTTTAGGCAGGCACTTCCAGAGTTCCCGGTGACCTTCTCACCTGCCTAGGCAGAGCCAGTAAAGCCAGGTGTCACATTTTGTGGCAAATTTATAGATGTACATGGTGGAAGATGGTGGGTTACCTATAAGGCAATAACGTCTATATGTGTTGAAAAATAGATGACCCTCCTTTTTAATCTTGCTGGTAGGAGATCCCCACTCCCCGTGTGGCCCACTTTCACTGTGCAGCCCCCCCCCCCTCCCCAACTCTGCAGCACTGTAAACCAATTTATTGTAAAAACAAAATAAACAATTAAACATTGCAATAGATTCGTTTTAAAAAATTGTAAAACAAAATAATTGTAAACACTTTTAACATTTTTAAAATAAATTATAATTATTTTTAATGTAAAAAAAAAAATAAGAAGGGCTGTGATGAAAAGTTCCCTGTTATGTTTGTGTCAGCTAACAATGATTTTAGTGTTCTTTTAGTGAAAATATTGTCTTGATACATTCGAGGGGCCCTGCCAGGTAGTCTCTGTACAGGGCCCCCACGATTTCTAACAGCAGCCCTGGTTCTCATTCTTGATCACCTCTCTAAAACTCATAATCTTTTCTATACTTTTTTCCTTTCTTCTTACTCCTATCTCTTATTTCAATAATGGAATAGCCAGCTTGAAGCATCACTCTCAGCCATAGACCATTTAAAATAATCAATAGTATTAGTTAGGAGTTCCATGGACTCAACGTGCTTCTCAGCAAATACCTTGGGGTGTCTACTTTTTAAAAAGGGGTCATTCGGGAGGTGTCTAAACTGTTCTGGCATTTTATGGCCTCAAAAACATTACGTGTATGGTCAGTATTTGGAGTTTTTGCCACACTCCTAAAATGTTGGGCATACATATAATGTTCTTTTTTTTGTTAAGCCTGTGATGTGGATGAAGAAATCTCTGCCAAAAAATTGTTTGGGATACCCTCCATTCAAAGCTTTTGCCACACATCCGCCTACTCCTCTAATGTTGTGCATACATTTTTTTTTGTTCAGCCTGTGAGTTGTACGAAAAAGAGAACCTAACAGATTCCACCATTCACATTGATGGATGTGGATGAAGAAATCTCCAGCAGAAAAAGAGTAAATAACGGATATGCCAAAGCATAGGAACTACTGCCCTCTGACCACCCCACACACCTAATCCTTGGGCATACATGTTCTTTTTTTTTAACTGCGGATGAGAAATCTCCTCCTGCAGCGCTGCAGGCACTGACATATGTATTCTAAGGGCTGCAGTTGATTGGCGTTCCTGCAAAGCAAACAGCAGTTAAAAATAACACACAGTAACAAAATAACATTAACTCAATAAAACAACAACTTTTTTCTTTTTACTTTTTTTTATTTCACATTTTTATTTTTATACTTTTTTAGCTTTCTTTGTAACAACTTTTAAGAATCATAACATTTCTAGGGTCTCTCAAAATGTTATGACAGTTTCCTGACTAGCTAACATTTTTTGAGACCCTTCTTGTTCAGAATCGTGTGACCTAGACTGTGCTGTACCCTAGACTAATACTCCACTAGTGTGTGGTAGTAATGGAAGCAGTCCTTGAAGCAGAGACCAGGTTGGCCAGGACAGGAGGGACAAAAAAATGGGTGTCACATCTCATTCCGCGTCTTCTACAGACACATTTCTTTTGGTGTGACTTTTGTGTCGGGTACTGTGGAGTACATCAGGAAAATGTGTCAGGAAAGGAATTGCCATTCAGCAACAATAGAACGCTGGAGGCAGATCAGGTGTGTCACCACGCCCATCTCCCCAGCCCTGGCCCTATATAAAGCACTCTCTGGCTGTGCTTCAGTGCTGGTTTATCATCAGCTCTAGTACCTGTGTCCTGTTTGTTTATCTGCGTTCCTGCTTTTGACCCGGCTTGCTCCTTGACCCATCTGCACTTCTCCTTGTTTGACCTCGGCTTGCCTGACGACTCTTTGCCTGAACCATACCTCTGCTGGATATTCTGTGTACCTACATCGGCCTGGATTCCACGGATTCTCTCCTTGTCTTACCCCTCTGTACCTCCATTTCCTCGGACTGATTCACTGTGTATGACCCTCGGCCTGGCATTAACCTTGTCTCTTTTCTCTGAGCATCTATAGATCTCCTGGAAGCGGTCCTAATCACCATCCATCCATCCATCCATCCATCCGGGATCCATCCGCATCCAGTGCTCCTTGGGACGTGTCATCTCCTGTTTCACCACCAGGGGTGATCCGCACCGAGCTGCAAGGGAAGCCCTCTCAGCACTTCGGCCTCCACCAAGGTAACTGACAGCATAAACCAGCCATGTCAGAGGCCGACAGAGGTGCTTCCCAGCTCGAGGCCCTATGCCAGCAGGTTTCAGCCCTGACCCAAGCTGTGCAAAGGCTACAAGATGGGTACTTCCAGCTAGAGGGTCGAGTACTCAACATGCCCGGCCCTTCTCCTCCACCTGATCCGAATCAGCCATCCGCTAGCTCGCTGCCGGCTCCGGCCCAACCGGACCAAGCTAGCTCCGGCCATTCGGCTTCAGCTCCGCCCCCGGAACCACGGGTGCCCACGCCGGAACGCTTCCGTGGGGAGCGTAGGAAATTCAGGGCCTTCAAGAATGCTTGTTTATTATACCTAGCCCTTCAACCTAGGACCTTTCCCTCTGAGTCCGTCAAGGTGGGATTCATAATTTCTCTACTGGCCGAAGAACCTCAGACTTGGGCACACAATCTCTTGGAACAGAAGAGTCCAATCCTGAATTCCACAAACTCTTTCTTTGAGGCTATGGCCCAATTATACGAGGATCCCCAGCGTACAGTCACAGCAGAATCGGCCCTGCATGCCCTCCAGCAAAACAAACGCCCGGCCGAGGACTATACGGTAGACTTCCGTAGATGGGCAGCCGACACGGACTGGAACGAGGCAGCATTAAAATACCAGTACCGTCATGGCCTCTCGGAAGCTTTAAAAGATGAGCTGCCTCGGGTAGAAACACCTGCATCCTTAGAGGATCTAATCGCTCTTGCCATCCAAATGGATAGGCGTCTGCGGGAGCGACGCTCAGAACGCCTTCAAGGGTCTCGAGCCACGTGGGTCATGCCAAAGGTCCCATTTATGGCCTCTCCTCTACCAGGACCAGCTGTCAATGCCCCGGCAGACGGGGAACCTATGCAAATTGGGCTCATTCGTTCCTCCTTGACCCCCGAAGAGAGACAACGCCGTCGCCAGGCGAACCTCTGTCTATACTGCGGAGCTTCCGGCCACTTCCTCCGCAATTGCCCTGTGAGGCCTAGTAAGTGCTGTTCACGGTCTGTCCCGAACTGTCAGGTCTCTGAGCCATCCCCTGCTCACCTTATCCTTCCTGTCTCCCTACAGGTAGCAGAAGAGAGGATCCAGCTCACGGCAATTATTGATTCCGGAGCTTGCAGTTGCTTCCTGGATTGTACACTAGCTGCGAAGCTAGGGGTACCCCTGCAAGCCAAGGAGCAACAGCTTCAAGTTTTCCTGGCCGACGGATCCCTGCCTAGTTCCGGACCCGTGACCAGGGAGACCTACCCGGTCCTTACTACCACGGACTCGGGTCATCAAGAGCTCCTCCGCTTCGATGTCCTGTCCTCTCCCTTATTCCCGGTCATCCTAGGCCTACCATGGCTCCAAGCCCACAATCCACAGATCGAGTGGATTAAGAAGAGGATTTCCTTCTCATCCAAATACTGCCTGGATCATTGCTTCCCTTCTGAATCCCAAGCTCCTGCCACTTGCCTAGCCGTCCAGCCGGCCTCAGATTCCTCCGAAGACATTCCTGCAGCTTACCGGGACTTTAAGGATGTTTTAGACAAAAAGAAAGCTGATGTTCTACCCCCTCACAGGCCCTACGACTGCCCCATTGAGCTTCTCCCAGGGGCTGAGATCCCTTTTGGAAGGATCTTCCCCCTATCTGAAAAGGAATTAGAAACTCTCCGGTCCTATGTCGATGAGAATCTGAAAAAGGGGTTCATCAGGCCCTCATCCTCCCCAGCTGGCGCTGGAATATTTTTTGTGGAGAAGAAGGACGGTACGTTAAGACCTTGTGTTGATTACCGGGAACTCAACAAAGTTACCATTAAAAACCGCTACCCTCTCCCGCTAATTCCAGAATTGTTCCAGCGCTTCCGGAATGCTTGAGTCTTTACTAAACTAGACCTCCGAGGGGCATACAATCTTATCCGCATCCGAGAGGGGGATGAGTGGAAAACTGCATTTAGAACCCGTTTTGGCCACTATGAATATTTGGTCATGCCATTCGGGCTGTGCAATGCCCCGGCCACTTTCCAACATCTGGTAAATGACATTTTGCATGAATTTCTGGATAACTTCTTAATTGTTTACCTAGATGACATCCTGATCTTCTCCCCCTCTCTAGAACTTAATCGGATTCATGTTAAAAAAGTTCTAACCACCCTGAGGAAACATGGGCTCTACGTGAAACTGGAGAAGTGTGAATTTGAGAGAGGATCTATTCAGTTTCTGGGGCTTATCATTTCAACAAAGGGCGTCTCGATGGATCCTCAGAAGGTGAAGGCAATTTTGGAGTGGCCAGCCCCCACGGATAAGAAAGGAGTTCAGCGATTTGTGGGCTTCGCTAACTTCTGCAGAAGATTCGTAAAAGGCTTCTCAACAATTGTCACACCCATCACCCAGCTAACACGTCAGCAGATCCGTTTCCGCTGGTCGCCAGAGGCCCAGTTAGCCTTTGATAAATTAAAGAGCCTGTTCGTGACCGCTCCGATTCTTCAACATCCAGATCCAGCTTTACCCTACATTCTCGAGGTAGATGCCTCAGAAGTAGCCACGGGGGCTATTCTGTCCCAGCGACAAGGCACAAAGGCCTTACTACACCCAGTAGCATTTTTCTCTCGGAAGATGTCACCTCCTGAGAGGAATTATGATGTGGGGGATCGAGAACTTCTAGCCATTAAATCTGCCCTGGAGGAATGGAGGTACCTGTTGGAAGGGGCAGTGCACCCTATTATGATATTCACGGACCACAAGAATCTCGAATATCTGAGGGCCGCCAAACGGTTGAGACCTCGGCAAGCCAGGTGGGCCTTATTTTTCTCCCGCTTCAATTTCCACATTACCTACAGGCCAGGGTCTAAGAATGGAAAAGCGGATGCCCTGTCCCGGATGTTTCCAGACACTCCCGATACAACAGAGCCCAATACCATCCTGTCGGCTCAAAACTTTTTTCTGATCCATACGGACTTACGGTCCTCAATTCAGCAAGCCTCTACCCATTATACAGGACAAGAAGCCGAATCTCTACATAAGCGGGAAGGGTTCCTCTGGTTTCAGGAGAAAATTTTTGTTCCCACACAAGTGAGATTGATGGTCCTCAAGACCTTGCATGACCACAAACTTGCAGGGCATTTTGGGGTAAGGAAGACCTTCAAACTCATTCAACGCCACTTTTGGTGGCCTAAATTACACCAGGACTGCAAAACATATGTAGATTCCTGCATCACCTGTCAACGCAACAAGGGGGCAAAAGTAAAGTCATGGGGACTGTTAAGACCATTGCCAATTCCGGAACTACCCTGGAAGGGTCTATCTATGGACTTTATAGTCGAGCTTCCACCCTCAGAAGGGTTTACTACCATCTTAGTGGTCGTAGACCGACTCACTAAAATGGCTCACTTCCTACCAATGATGGGTACCCCTTCTGCCTTGGAGACAGCCAATACATTTATAAAAGAGGTGGTCAGGCTTCATGGACTTCCGAACAATATAGTCTCGGATCGAGGCGTTCAATTTACCTCTAGGTTCTGGAAGGAGCTCTGTAAATCTTTGGCGGTTGAAGTGTCCCTGTCATCTGCTTATCATCCACAAAGCAACGGGCAAACTGAAAGAACAAATCAAACCCTGGAACAGTACCTCCGATGCTTCTGCACCAGTGCTCAGGACAACTGGACCTCCCTGCTTCCATGCGCGGAGTTCGCCTATAATAATTCTGTGCACTCCGCAACCAACCAAACCCCATTTTGGGCTAATTATGGCTTCCATCCTTCCTTTTTGCCCAATCTGGATCAGGAAATTACGGTTCCCGCAGTCCATGATCGGCTAGCAGCCATTGCAGCTAATCTCCAGTTGTTACGGGACAATATTCTGAAGGCACAACAGGCCTATAAAAAGTTCTGTGATCTCAAACGGAAGGAGAACCCAGCATACAAGGTGGGAGACAAGGTTTGGCTTTCGTCAGTTAATCTAAGATTGTCTTGCCCATCCAAGAAGTTGGGGCCCCGATTCATCGGTCCTTTTGAGGTCAAAAGAATAGTGAATCCTGTAGCCTTTGAGTTAATCCTGCCTGGCTCTCTTAAGATCCATCCGGTGTTTCATGCTTCGCTGCTTAAACCGGCGATACCAAGCCCCTACCCTGGAAGAGAAGAGTTACCACCTCCTCCAGTTTCGGTAGAAGGGGAGACTGAATTCGAGGTTGAGACCATCCTAGATTGTCGACAGAAAGGCAATCGCACTCAATATCTAATCAAATGGAAAGGATACCCGCCGGAAGACAATTCTTGGGAACCATTAGGCAACATACATGCTCCTAAACTCCTGAGAGAGTTTCACAACAAGTTTCCGGGAAAGTGTGGTCGTAGGGCATCCAGAGGCTGCCCCTCGGGGGGGGCACTGTCAGGAAAGGAATTGCCATTCAGCAACAATAGAACGCTGGAGGCAGATCAGGTGTGTCACCACGCCCATCTCCCCAGCCCTGGCCCTATATAAAGCACTCTCTGGCTGTGCTTCAGTGCTGGTTTATCATCAGCTCTAGTACCTGTGTCCTGTTTGTTTATCTGCGTTCCTGCTTTTGACCCGGCTTGCTCCTTGACCCATCTGCACTTCTCCTTGTTTGACCTCGGCTTGCCTGACGACTCTTTGCCTGAACCATACCTCTGCTGGATATTCTGTGTACCTACATCGGCCTGGATTCCACGGATTCTCTCCTTGTCTTACCCCTCTGTACCTCCATTTCCTCGGACTGATTCACTGTGTATGACCCTCGGCCTGGCATTAACCTTGTCTCTTTTCTCTGAGCATCTATAGATCTCCTGGAAGCGGTCCTAATCACCATCCATCCATCCATCCATCCGGGATCCATCCGCATCCAGTGCTCCTTGGGACGTGTCATCTCCTGTTTCACCACCAGGGGTGATCCGCACCGAGCTGCAAGGGAAGCCCTCTCAGCACTTCGGCCTCCACCAAGGTAACTGACAAAATGTCTCATACAGCCGGCTAACTGCATCTGGATTTGGGCTTTGGGTCACAGCACCTTCTGGATACAAAAGGGCTGTGATGATCTCTTACTGAAATTGCATGAAGGGTTCAGTTCTTCCAGTTGCTTTGTGAATTACAAAAGATATTGGGGGAAGCCCCTGTGATTAGGTTCCTATGGTGCCACAGCAGCCAACTCCTAGATTAAACAAGTGTCTAAAAAGTGGAACTCTCGTATAAACGTTTTCCATGTACAAATGGTAAATCGTACGGAACAAGCATGACACCAAGTCCCACACTATCTTACCACTGCTCCCTATTTAGTCTGGGCATCTGTGGGGCTCCACTTCACTGTCTTTTCCCTCATAAACTTCAAATTGGTATGTACTGTATAGCCTGTTGCCTACTCACAGGGGTTATACAGTTTGGCCTCATATCTAGCACGCTTGCTGGGGAGATATTGCTTTATTGCAAACCTGCCAGTAAAATGTATGAGGGAGTTGTCTATGCAGATGTTTTGTTGGGGTGTAAACACATGTGAAAATTTCTCGCTGCCTGATCCGAGAAGGAGTGAAAACCAATGAAAAAGTAAGTGTATCTCACCAATCTCAATATGACTAAAGAAATAAAGTGCTAGAGTGCAACAAATAAATAATGTATATGTAATTAATAATACATAATAAAAAAAATACTAGCAGTGTTAAACTAAAGAATATGTATAACTTCAGCTGAGAACATCAATAAAGTGACAATGTGCAAAAATTGACGTTTGTGCAGAAGTTGATGATATAAAAATCCTCAAAAAAATGTTGTCAATACAAAAATAGATAATAATAGTCAAATTCCAAACTATATTTTCAATCTTCAATGGTGATTCGTGATCGTGAAAACACGCGTGCTCCCCCTATCTCCCAGGACTGCACTCACGAGTAAGGATGATCGAACTTTTGAAAAGTTCGGTTCGGCCAGAACATCCGAACTTCCCGAAAGTTCGGCCCGGATTTCAGAACCCCATTGAAATCAATGGGACCCGAACTTCGGTAATCAAAAAACACCATTTTTAAGCCCTAAAACCCAATAAATGCCCCTAAAAAGTGCCTAGGGTTCTAGGTCATGCCCCATTAACTATTAATCACACAAAAAAAAATTCTTAAAAATTGTAATTTTTGATAAAAAAGCCAATTATTGAAAAAATTAAAAAAAAAAAGAGAGATTTTTTTATTTTGACTTTGGATTTAGTATCTGGGGGGTCTAAAAGGTTTGCATGTGAAGTTTCAGCTCTGTAGCATGTCCAGAACCATGAAAAAAAAAAAAGATAATTTTTCAGTAGAACAGGGATGTGGGACCCTCCTTTAACACCTATATGATCTTTTTTTCTGGTTCTGGACATGTCCAGAACCATAAAAAAAAAAAAGATTGTTTGTATTAGAAAACTTTCAGCACAGGAGGTTGGCTTTGCTGCTGTAACACCTTGCCGGTTTAATAGCAGGCATTTTTTTGGATTCTTTGCAGTCAGGAAAAACATCTGAACTTGTGTATAGTGGTACTGTGCACAAGTTCTGATGTTTTGCCTGCCTCCAAAAACCCCCAAAAAATGCCAGCAAAAACACACCTGGGCATTTTTTATTGACGCTAGCGTTTTGTGGCATTTTTTGTGGTTCTTTTGAGGCAGGCAAAACATCTGAACTTGTGTATAGTGGTGTATATACACACATCCATATATTTATATACACACCTAGACATATATAGGTGTGATAGTAGCAGAAATATATGCTTGCGCTAATGAAATCATTTACAGTAATATATTTCTGCTACTATCACACCTATATATGGCTAGGTGTCTATATACATATAATTATGTGTGTATATATACCACTATACACAAGTTCAGATGTTTTGCCTGCCTCAAAAGAACCCCAAAAAATGCCAAAAAAAACCGCTAGCGTCAAAAAAAAAAATGCCCAGGTGTGTTTTTGCTGGCATTTTTTGGGAGTTTTTGGAGGCAGGCAAAACATCAGAACTTGTGCACAGTACCACTATACACAAGTTCAGATGTTTTTCCTGACTGCAAAGAACCCAAAAAAATGCCTGCTTTGAAACCGGCAAGGTGTGAAAACCGAGGAAAGAAGCTAACCCCCTGAGCTGAAAGTTTTCTAATACATACAATCCTTTTTTTTCTGGTTCTGGACATGCTACAGAGCTGAAACTTCACAGGTACACCTTTTAGACCCCCCAGACACAAAATCACACAAAAAAAGTTCTTAAAATTTGTCATTTTTGATAAAAAAGCCAATTATTGAAAAAATTAAAAAAAAAAAAAAAAAGAGATTTTTTGATTTTTACTTTGGATTTCAGATCTGGGGGGGTCTAAAAGGTGTACATGTGAAGTTTCAGCTCTGTAGCATGTCCAGAACCATAAAAAAAAGATTGTTTGTATTAGAAAACTTTCAGCTCAGGGGGTTGGCTTCGCTGCTGTAACACCTTGCCGGTTTAATAGAAGGCATTTTTTTGGGTTCTTTGCAGTCAGGAAAAACATCTGAACTTGTGTATAGTGGTACTGTGCACAAGTTCTGATGTTTTGCCTGCCTCCAAAAACCCCCAAAAAATGCCAGCAAAAACACACCTGGGCATTTTTTTTTTTTGACGCTAGCGGTTTTTTTTTTGGGGTTCTTTTGAGGCAGGCAAAACATCTGAACTTGTGTATAGTGGTGTATATACACACATCCATATATTTATATACACACCTAGACATATATAGGTGTGATAGTAGCAGAAATATATGCTTGCGCTCATGAAATCATTTATAGTAATATATTTCTGCTACTATCACACCTATATATGGCTAGGTGTCTATATACATATAATTATGTGTGTATATATACCACTATACACAAGTTCAGATGTTTTGCCTGCCTCAAAAGAACCCCAAAAAATGCCCAAAAAAACGCTAGCGTCAAAAAAAAAATGCCCAGGTGTGTTTTTGCTGGCATTTTTTGGGGGTTTTTGGAGGCAGGCAAAACATCAGAACTTGTGCACAGTACCACTATACACAAGTTCAGATGTTTTTCCTGACTGCAAAGAACCCAAAAAAATGCCAAAAAAACTTTTTGGGCAAAAAGTTCTAAATTCGGCCGAACCTTGAACACCCAATGTTCGGGCCGAACCGATGGTGGACCCGAACCGTTCGATCATCCCTACTCACGAGATAAACAAACTCCCACAGGGGTAACGAGCATCAATTGTAGTAAGGATGCCTCTTGTATATACTGTATGCCCAGTTGTGTATAAACCACATATGCCAATAGATTAGAAGTCCTTTTGAAAAGAACTGACCGCCTATACTGGAGCAGCAACACACTACAGACCGCCACCCATAAAAAGCACAGGCTCTGTACTCAGCAAAACGGCGGGAATCCACCATTTTACATATCTTAAATCCTTAAGGTTTCTTGGTTGTCGCTTGGCAACCCGAAGTTCATGCTCCCTCCATAAACTTTCTATAGGATTAAGGTCTGGAGACTGGCTAGGCCACTCCATGACCTTAATGTGCTTCTTCTTGAGCTACTCCTTTGTTGTCTTGGCAGTATGTTTTTGGGTAATTTTCATGCTAAAAGACACATCTATGACCCATCTTCAGTGTTCTGGCTGAGGGAAGAAGGTTCTCATCCAAGATTTTACAATACATGGCCCTGTCCATTGGCCCCTCAATGCGGCAGAGTTGGTCTGTACCTTTAACAGAGAAACAGCCCCAAAGTATAATGTTTCCTCCTCCGTGCTTGACTGTAGGGATGGTTTTCTTAGGGTCAAAGTCAGCATTTTTCTTCCTCCAAACATGGAGAGTCCCACTCCTCAAGAAGGCACATCATACCAATGAAAATCTAAATGTTTCAGAGAAGGATTAAGAGAAAGTGCTGTGGTCAGATGAGACCAAAATGTAGCTGTTTGGCATTAACTAGACTTGTCTGAGTACACAAGGTTGTTATATACTCAGGTCTGAGGAAAGCTGAGAGCACCCAGTTGCAGGTTGCAGGTGTCTGGTAAAATCCAGACTAGTGATGGGCTTGGGCGTGTTTGGATGGAACCTGTCAGGAACCCTTCACTGCAACCCGCCAATCATAGGCAGTGAGGCATTTGCCGACCAGCAGCTGCACATACACACACCTATGATTGGCAGTGTGCAGTGCCGGCTTCTGGGTGGGCTTGATCCGAGCCCGCTCGAGCCCATCGCTAACCCAGACACAGGTTTGAAAGTTCCGATCTAGAACTGCAGAATCTGGAGAAATCCAAATACAGGGCCTCTCACTGTCACTATATACATATACTTTATATATATATATATATATATATATATATATATATATATACATATATATACAGTATCTCACAAAAGTGAGTACACCCCTCACATTTTTGTTAATATTTTATTATATCTTTTCATGTGACAACACTGAAGAAATGACACTTCGCTACAATGTAAAGTAGTGAGTGTACAGCTTGTATAACAGTGTAAATTTGCTGTCCCCTCAAAATAATTGAACACCCAGCCATTAATGTCTAAACTGCTGGCAATAAAAGTGAGTATACCCCTAAGTCAAAACGTCCTAATTGGGCCCAAATTGTGAATATTTTGTGTGGCCACCATTATTTTCCAGCACTGCCTTAACCCTCTTGGGCATGGAGTTCACCAGAGCTTCACAGGTTGTTACTGGAGTCCTCTTCCACTCCTCCATGACGACATCACAGAGCTGGTGGATGTTAGAGACCTTGCGCTCCTCCACCTTCCGTTTGAAGATGCCCCACAGATGCTCAATAGGATTTAGGTCTGGAGATATGCTTGGCCAGTCCATTACCTTTACCGTCAGCTTCTTTAGCAAGGCAGTGGTCGTCTTGGAGGTGTTTTGGGGTCGTTATCATGTTGGAATACTCCCCTGCGGGCCTCATCTCTGGAGGGAGGGGTTCATGCTCTGCTTCAGTATGTCACAGTACATGTTGGCATTCATGTTCCCTCAATGAACTGTAGTTTCCCAGTGCCAGAAGCACTCATGCAGCCCCAGATCATGACTCTTCCACCACCATGCTTGACTGTAGGCAAGACACACTTGTCCTTGTACTCCTAACATGGTTGCCGCCACCTATGCCTGAGAGCATCTGAACAAAATAAGTTTAACTTGGTCTCATCAGACCACAGGAAATGGTTCCAGTAATCCATGTCCTTAGTCTGCTTGTCTTCAGAAAACTGTTTGCAGGCTTTCTTGTGCATCATCTTTAGAAGAGGCTTCCTTCTGGGACAACAGCCATGTAGACCAATTTGATGCAGTGTGTGGCGTATGGTCTGAGCACTGACAGGCTGATCGCCCCCCCCCCCTCCACCCCTTCAACCTCTGCAGCAATGCTGGCAGCACTCATACGTCTATTTCTCAAAGTCAACCTCTGGATATGACGCTTAGCACGTGCATTCAACTCCTTTGGTTGACCATAACGAGGCCCGCTCTGAGTGGAACCTGTCCTGTTAAACCACTGTATGGTCTTGGCCATCATGCTGCAGCTCAGTTTCAGGGTCTTGGCAAACTTCTTATAGCCCAGGCCATCTTTATATGGAGTAACAATTCTTTTTTCAGATCCTCAGAGAGTTCTTTGCCATGAGGTGCCATGTTGAACTTCCAGTGACCAGTATGAGAGAGTGAGAGTGATAACACCAAATTTAACACATCTGCTCCCCATTCACACCTGAGACCTTGTAACAAGGAGTCACATGACACCGTGGAGGGAAAATGGCTAATTGGGCCCAATTTGGACATTTTGACTTAGGGGGTGTACTCACTTTTGTTGCCAGTTTTAGACATTAATGGCTGTGTGTTGAGTTATTTTGAGGGGACAGCAAATTTACACTGTTATACAAGCTGTACACTCACTACTTTACATTGTAGCAAAGTGTCATTTCTTCAGTGTTGTCACATGAAAAGATATAACAAAATACTTACAAAAATCTGAGGGGTGTACTCACTTTTGTGAGATACTGTATATATATATATATATATATATATATATATATATAAATATATATATATATATATTGTGAGGGATTAGCTCGGTGGTGACCCCTTTGGGGGTGCGTTTTCACAGAGAGATAGCCGAGCAGAGGTTGAAAACAAGACTGATTTATTCATGCAATTTACTTCACACAATTGCAAGCGTCAAAACAGCCAAAATAAAATAAAAGACAAAATAAATCCTTGCCTCTGTGGGCGGCTACCTTCTCACGCTGGAACCTACCTAAGAAGTCTTTCCAACCTACTGTTGGGCCGACACTGCTGATCTTACAGCAGACACTCAAATGTCCATTTGTTTGCTTTTCACACAGCACAAACATTGGCCATTTAACATGTCCCTTTGTTTTCTTTCACACAGCACATGTTCATTTATAACAGGATCCTTTACTCTTCAGATTCTTCACATTGAACACAGTTCATTTAACAGGTCCCTTTACTCTTCACACTCTTCACATGGAACACTTTGTCTTCTCACCTTTGAGACGTCTTCACTCGTGGTTACCCTCCTTAGCTTCACATCGCTTTAGGGGGTCTTCTCCCATGCTCACCAGCTTGTCGGGAGGCACACATCCGACTGTCCCCCTCTCCCAGCCCACACGGCGACAGGCGGCAGCAGTCCTTCTCCCATGCCCACACGGCGTCGGGAGGTACACGTATGTCTGTCCTCCTCTTCCCAGCTCACACAGCGACAGGAGGCAGCACTCAATAGATTTTCTCTGGACAAATTATAGAGGCCTTGATCTCCTCATTCTGAACAGCTGAAGGCCTTTCAACTTCTTTACACCTTCCTGCTGCCTTTGGCAGCCGACACCCTATAATAATTAGTGAACTTTTCAAAGCAGGTGGGAATGTGTCTCCTCTCAGTGACTACATTCCCAGATTTACCTGACTTCCTGTCACATACCCCCCCCTCTTGTTTCAACCCTCGGGTTGGGACACATATTTCCAGGCACGCATGTGTCAGGCACTGCTGACTCACTGATAAGCCTCCTATTATCCTCAAGCTTCCGGATGAAACTGTTTTGTCATCTTCATTGACGGATTTCTCATAAATGCCACACAGTTTGTCTCTCATCTCATATACACATTCTTCAACTGCATTTTTGGCATCATTTTGCTCCTTCTCATTTCTGTCATCTTCATTGACAGCTTTCTCATAAATGTCAGACAGCTTGTCCCTCATAACCGTCTGTCCAATCCACCATGGAGGACCGTGATCCATAGGCAACTCAATTGGGCTAGTCTTAATGTCTTCAACATTCTTAAGACGCCTCTCTCTGCAATCCATAAATGTTTTCCACAAAACTTTGAGAACCTTTGCTTCACTAAGGTTTGTTCCAAGTAGGGACTCTTGACATCCCTCTGTGACTTGAGTTGCCTCTCCATACAGCTGTACACAATCATTGACTTTTTGTTGTAAAAGGGAATGATCTTCCTTCTTGAGCTTTGCTTGCTCTAAGATGCTGTGCAGAGGATTTTCCAATTGAGACAACAGGCTGTCACACATTTCTTCAAAGTGACCCCTGTTCCTTTTCCCAGAGACATCAATATCATTCACCAAACATTTCATATTCATAGGCAGATCTGAAGCATTTGCACTCATCAACTTCTTAAACTTTTCGCCCTCCTGAGCGAGTCGCAGTAAAGGCCTACTATTTGATTTGGTATTCAGTTTATATTTCTTGCCAAACTCTTCACAGAAGTAGCCAACCAGAACATCATCAACTTTCCTTCCACCAACATAGGGGTTAAAGGCAACAACACAGTTGAACCCAGCGATCTGGGTGGTATCCATTATAGACCTCCTCTCTGCATCAGTGAAGAAGCATGGAACTGCAACACATTCTTTTACAGGTTTCTTCAATGCACTTTCTGCTGAACTATTTGACCGCTCAAGGTCACCTAGTTCCTTTTCTCTATCTGAATTCCACATGGAATGTATCTCAAGATCACGATCAAATTTCTGCCACCTGTCTTTCACCAGTTCCATTTTGGAAATATTCCCTGAAAGGCACTTGAACTTAATTTGCTTCACGTTTTCATCAACAGCCTTAGTTTTCTCCACTAGGTGGCGTTTGCTTTTTTCTCCCAGATTTATATCACTTGCTTTAGTTTTCTCCGCTTTAGTTTTCTCCACTAGGTTTTCAGCCTGAACTGAGAAATCATCACATTTCTTACACAGCTCCTTTGTTTGCTGAAGTTCTAATGATACATTTTCCAATGCTTGAAGTTTTTGAAGGAACGGTTTATTCCAAAGGGGTGATTCAAGCCACATGTCATCACATTTCTGAGGCTCACTCAGGACAGACCCCAAAACACTGATCCTTTTAAAAACTGCATCAGGCACACTATCCCCTCTTTGGGACAGATCCTCTGTTGCCTGGAATTCCTCTTCCAGTTCCTGCAACGGAATCTTCATCTCTTCTACTTGCTGTTCTAAGGCTCGCTTAGACTTTTCTAGCTCCTGAACTCTTTTCACAACATCATCCTTGGAGCTGACCAATTCTTCCATTTCTGTACGCAGCTGTTTGTCAACACTTTCTAGTTCAGCCTTACACTCTAGAGCTTCCTCCAAAGAGCGAGCCAAGAACAGGGCTTTGCTCTCGTTATCACGCACCTCCGTTTCTGCACGGGCGCGTTCTTCTGCATATTTTGCAGACACAGTCTTCTCTTCACCAAGCATCTGATCAAACTTCTTTTTCACATCTTCAACACACTGTAATGAACCAACGCTTTCTTCCATGCGTTTTTTCATATCCGCTATCTGAGCTTGCAATGTTGCGACTTGCTCTGATAGGTTTTTCTTTGCTTCCGCCTCCTCTTTTAATTGTTCCAGGAAGCCATTTTTCTCATCTTCCATTTGTTTGAGCTTTGTGCTAAAACTCAGCCTTTGACACCTCTCTTCCTGTAAGAGTTCCTGCGTGTCTTGCAGCTGCGATTCCAAGATAGAAAAATCTTCCGCAATTTCTCTAGATTTGCTGTCTGCTTGAGAAAGCTGATTTGTAACATTGTCCAACTCAACCTGCAGTCGGTTTGCCTTCTCTGACAGCTTGGCACACAATCGGTCACCTTCTGACACCTTGACTTGCGATTCCAGAAGCTGTGCCTCTACTTTTTCCCTCTTATGTTCACAATCTCCTTTTCCCTGCATAAGAGCTTTCACCTCATTGGCTAGCTTCTGGGAATGAGACTGTAATTCTGCCACACAGGCTTCTTTCTCTTTTAACTGCTGCTGGAAACGTTGGGCTTCACCTTTCCAACTTTCACAGTCCGCACGCCATTCATCTACCACATTGCTCAAAGTAGTGAGCTCATACACAGTACTCAGTAATTTAGCTTCTCTTTCACTTTTCTCTTTGTCGCTGAGAGACAATGTCGCTTTCAGAGCAACATTCTGTTCCTGCGACTCCTGCAGGTCTATTTTTGTAGCTCCCAAAGACTGAAGACTTTTTTCCAGCTGATTACGCAACTCCAACATATCAGCCATACTTTGCTTCTGCAAAGTCTGAATTTCAATTTCCTTTTCCATGAGGATGGTATCTTTCTCCATTATAGTCTCTCTGCGTTTTTGCAACTCGACCAAAAGAAGAGCAGTGGATTCTTCCCACTGTGACACATGAGACTTGAGTAGTTCATTCGTTTCCTGCAAGTTTCTATGCTCCATCTTAAGCAATTCCACGGCTTGTTCCTTTTCTTCCATTTTCCGTTGCAAGGCATCCAACTCAGCCCTGCACACATACTCGGTTTCTTCCAAACCGATGGCCTCCATTGGCTGCTGGCGTCTCTGTTTCCAGCCTGCCATGCTCTCTTGATGAGCCTTTTGTTGAGCTGCAAAGCTCCGTTGTTTCAGCATCTCCCCCATTTTGGGTTTACTTTTCATCTGAGAACCCTGCGTCTCCATAGCAGTTTCATCAGTGTTGCTAGGGACAACAACCTTCCTCTTTAGTAGACTCTCTTTAGGCATGGATGGGGCTGGTTCAGACGGTAACATCCCCTCCATCCATAGAATCCGGTCTCTCATTTCATCTATCTTTGCATTCTTCAGGCGTTTGGATCGCCCCATCTTCAATAACTCCACAAATTTTTCACAGTCCAGCAAACAATTTTCAGACCACTGTCTCTTCAACACATGTAGTTGTTCTCTCTCTTGCAGGATCTCTTTTCCTGCGCACACAGTTTGTGCAGTCACTTGCACCAGACACAACAAAGTTCATCAAATAATTTTGAGACCGCTGTCTCTTTAAAACACTTTTTTTTTTTTTTTCTGTCAGGATCTTCTCTCCTGCACACATAGATTGTGCAATCTCATGCACCAGATAAAGTTCATCAAACATTTGCACTTCCTTGCAGGGATCTCTGCTTATGCCCACTGCATACCTCCACCATATGTGAGGGATTAGCTCGGTGGTGACCCCTTTGGGGGTGCGTTTTCACAGAGAGATAGCCGAGCAGAGGTTGAAAACAAGACTGATTTATTCATGCAATTTACTTCACACAATTGCAAGCGTCAAAACAGCCAAAATAAAATAAAAGACAAAATAAATCCTTGCCTCTGTGGGCGGCTACCTTCTCACGCTGGAACCTACCTAAGAAGTCTTTCCAACCTACTGTTGGGCCGACACTGCTGATCTTACAGCAGACACTCAAATGTCCATTTGTTTGCTTTTCACACAGCACAAACATTGTCCATTTAACATGTCCCTTTGTTTTCTTTCACACAGCACATGTTCATTTATAACAGGATCCTTTACTCTTCAGATTCTTCACATTGAACACAGTTCATTTAACAGGTCCCTTTACTCTTCACACTCTTCACATGGAACACTTTGTCTTCTCACCTTTGAGACGTCTTCACTCGTGGTTACCCTCCTTAGCTTCACATCGCTTTAGGGGGTCTTCTCCCATGCTCACCAGCTTGTCGGGAGGCACACATCCGACTGTCCCCCTCTCCCAGCCCACACGGCGACAGGCGGCAGCAGTCCTTCTCCCATGCCCACACGGCGTCGGGAGGTACACGTATGTCTGTCCTCCTCTTCCCAGCTCACACAGCGACAGGAGGCAGCACTCAATAGATTTTCTCTGGACAAATTATAGAGGCCTTGATCTCCTCATTCTGAACAGCTGAAGGCCTTTCAACTTCTTTACACCTTCCTGCTGCCTTTGGCAGCCGACACCCTATAATAATTAGTGAACTTTTCAAAGCAGGTGGGAATGTGTCTCCTCTCAGTGACTACATTCCCAGATTTACCTGACTTCCTGTCACAATATATATATATATATATATATATATATATATATATATATATATTTCCGATGTTAAAATATTCTTTCAATTATTTCCAGAAAAACAAAAGAACGCTCATTGCACTCCAAGGAAACTCCCATCAATGTTGTAATGTGAATAATTATCTTCCATGCCTGAATTTATTAGTTCAGCAGCAGCATGACAAATCCTTATTCTCTGTATCTCACTGTGACATTTTGCTTTCACAGAGACAATGGGTGCTCTCTGAAGACTGCTGTACAAATAATAGCCACAGAATGAATTTTACAGAAAGACAGTGATTGCTTTGCACACGTCCAGTCCTGAGTGAGTCATTGACAAGTCAGTTTCAGTTTAGCAGACACAAGAAGTAAGTGTTTACTAGAGCTGGCAGTGTAACTTCACTCCATGCTGGCAGCCCAGCCCTAGACAAAATGTCTTTTTGTGAGTACACCACACAGAAGGATCTTCGCATAAGAAGCCGTCTACTTGGCACCTTTAAATCGGTCATCTTTGCAGCAGTTTTACTTTATATGTGGTGAGTATAAATAAAGATATTTTTGTAACACTAGTGTAAAATATTCTCATATTGTTAATGTATGAATGTTTGCTTTTATGCACCAGCTGGATATTACAGTAAGTATATAAGTGTACAAGATATTGTTACTAGTAAATTCTTCATTCGTTGGAGATAAAATACTATGCAAAATATTAAAGGAGAAGGTAAATGTCTAAGGCTTCATGTACACAGCCTACTTTGACCGTCGATTTTGCTGCGGTTTGCGTTTTCAAACGGCAGGAGGTCAAAATGTTCCTATCCTGAATGCAATTCTTCCATGTTCAGGAGAAGGCAGTTGAGGAAGGTTGAAGCTTCCCTACCCGCAGCAGCTGTACATGGACACCCGTCTTTTATGAAATTGGGTTTAGGAGCTTTGGCAAATAAGACGCCAAAAGCTTCTAAACTCAATTTAGGAGCTGTAGTGTACATGAAGCCTAAAAGGGTTAGATGATGCAGAATGGCTTCAGGATCTGTAGTAAAGAGTTTGCAACTAGTGCATGTATCTTGTATCTTATATGTGCTTACTGTAATATCCAGCTGGTGCATGGGCAGTTTTTCTTTTTTTTTTCTTGTTTTACCAAGTGCCATACATTTAAAAGCAGAACAGCAAACGGGTTTAGGATCTATAACTTTGTTAAAGACGACTAAATTGCAAATATTGAAAGTTTTTAAGACTGATCCTATTAGAGATGTTACAGGTGCTAAAAAACCTTGAGAATTCAAAAATAAAGTAAGGCATCCAATTTGCAGACTGCACAGAGTTTTGGTACATACACGCCACTCACAGGACCAGGTTTACATCTCGGGAGCCTATAGGCAGAGAATTCTAAAGTGCCCCCCCCCCCCAAGAAAAAGACAGTAAGACTTACTTTTTTTATTCTTGATAAATTACTGCAAAGGTCTAGGAAACACAAAATGTCAGTAGAAAACACACTACAGTGAATTTTAGCGCAAACAAATGCAACAAACTAAAATAAAAGACAAGGTTTTACTGAGTAAATAGATACCTAACATGTCAAACTTTAAATTTATGTGTGCCCGTGAAATGGCAACATACTTCACCACCCTATATTTTCCATAGACGATGCATTAAAGGCCCCCTATCAGGACCGTATTTACAGCAGGACAAAAGGGGCAGCTCCCCTGGGCCCAGTCATTTTTGTGGGGCCCAATGCAGCTGCCCCTTGTGCCCGCACTGCCTGCAAATAGGTAATAAGTAGCTTTTGGAGGGCCCAAGAAAATATTTGCCCAGTGTCCAATCAATAGGCTGCCCTGCCCCCTATAGGTCATCAGTTTAGTGTTATGGAGAAGGTCTTGTTCTAGAATTATTGCTATCACTCTGGCATACACAGTGATATGTAACATGTGTATTGGAATCAACATTTTCACATGTAGGTGCCCCTGTGTTTACATTTGTATGTGTGTAAATGTGTGGGTGGGGACGCCTCAAAAAGTTTTGGAGGGGGAATTTTATGTGTTTGGGTGTAACTTTAATTATTTGCTTAACTTTTTTTTTTTAATCACGTACACACACACACACACACACAACAAACGCACACACCACACAAACTGCTGCCACTCCCACATAGTTACTCCGCCCACTCCAGCTGGAGACTACCGGTGGCGGCAAGAACACTTTGCACAATTTCCCCAGAAATTGTACGTTTTTCTAGTTTTTTATATCATTCAGCATGTTAGAGGAGGAATTTTGGAACAAGTATACAGAACAGGAGTTTAGACTTTTTAGACTTCACTGGCTGCATGCTTATATACAAAAGCCAGGTACATATTAGGTAAAAATCAGGATTACAGGGCCTGCTTAAAAAAAAAAAATAATAAAAACAGCAATGTCAGTTTCTTTACATCTATCCTGACATGTTTATTTCAACAAAAAAAGCATTGTAGCTTTTTGGAAAAAAAATTAGTGGATTCAAAATAAATTTTGCATGCAAATGTGCAGTAGATCTGGAAGTGCTATAAAAGTATAACCTGCTGCATTAGAATAGAAACTGCTATAAATCTACTTTTAACCACAGGATAACCATAAAATTGACTATTGTTTCTCCCCAGTAGCTCAAATCTTCGTAATGATCCTGTTGTTAATAAGGTTCCACCCTTTGATGAAGGAGCTGCATCCTGTATTTGTCATAGAAAACAACTAGTATATCTCCCTCTTGCATGCACAAGATGTTAGAAATGATAGCTATCTGCGGCTATCTCAGATAGTTCTATTGTTTATGAGCTGAGTAAAAATAATAAAATGTTTATATTCATTTTCTTAAAGAGCAAGTTTAGGACAAAAATCTTTTCAAAAAAAATCAGCACAAAGGACATTGCATTTAATCCAAAGCGTCCTTTGTGCTGGCTGTAATAGCTCAAATGGTCTTCTGCCCCCTCCCACACGCCTCAGCGCAATGCTGCAGGGGTTAATACAAGCCAAGGGACCTTTCATAGGCACTTGTCATAGAAGCTGTACTATATCTTCCATCAATGAAAAGTGATATATGAACATGTATATGGATGAATGAAAGGTCTGCCTCCTCCATTTAAAGAGGTTGTAAACTCTGTAAAAAATTTTTTTTTTTTTCTACAACCTGAAAGAGAAATACATAATGAGCTAGTATGCATCGCATACTAGCTCATTATGAAATACTTACCTTAGAACGAGCCCCCGCCGTGCCGTCCGCTCACCTCTATGACGGGCGACATGTCTAGTCGCCCGTCTTCCGGGATCGCGGCATCCGGCCATCTGATTGGCCGGAGCCGCGGTGACGTCACTCCCGCACACGCGCACGGGAGCCGACAGTCACGGCACGGGGCTCTGAAGGAACGGCACGAGCGGCCGTTCCTTCATAGCGCATGCGCCGGTGACATCACTGGATGCATCGAAGGTAAATATCTCCTAAACGGTACATGTTTAGGAGATATTTACAGTACCTATAGGTAAGCCTTATCATAGGCTTACCTATAGGTACAACTTCCCGAGGAGGGTTTACTTCCTCTTTAAAGAGCATTGATGAAAGCTATGGTGCAGCTTCTAAGAACAGAGGAGGAGGACGAAAAGAGCAGGCCTAGTCGGCACTCTGGGTGAGTGCCTGTCACAAGTCCAGCACTAGTATTAACCCCTGCAGCACCAGAAGATTATAGTTGCAGGGTATGGGAGTGGGACAGTGGACCAGCAGTAGCAGATTAAATGTAAAGTCCCTTGTGTTCCTAAACATAGTCTTTAAAGCTGACCTACACATGTGTAATTTGTGTCCACCGTTGCGTCTTTGCAACTAGGAAAAAAAGAACTGACAAAGAAAAAATTACTTTTAGCAGTTATGGGTTTCCTCAAGGTCAGCCATTCTCATCCATGGTTCTGTAGAATCCTAGGATTCCTCCAGATTTGATGATGCCTGCATAGTTTCAGAGTCAATGCCAATTGGCATTCTAAGAACCATTGTAAGGAGGACATTTTCCTACTGTAGCACCCTCCTAGGTATGTGCTAGAGAGAGAGTATAGTTTTATATCTTTTCTGCTTACCAGAGAGATTGCCAGGTGTAAAGGAAATTTGTACATCCTGTATATGACTGTATTTTGTATGTATTGCACACTGCACTCATTGTGCAGATGACAATAATAATGTTTTCATTATATGTTTGCCTTCTTTCGAGTCCTGATAAGAATTAGCCTGCCTATGTTACGCCCCTTGTTACCATAAAAATACAATTGTAATAATAATGTGATACCTACGTAATCATGTGTATAAAAGCCTTCAATTGCGTCAAATAAAACAGTTATTTGGGAAAGATGCAGGAGTGTATCTTTTTGTGTCTGTTCCCTACTGCAGTAGTTATTGTTAATTTGGAACCACTAATCAACATGGCGAGCCAGCCAGTATTTGGACCAGCAGCTGCAGAAACTTATCAGCAAGCCAGATAAGACAGAAGATGATGCAGATCGAGAAGGCAGCTCTTGGAGATGAGACTTACTCTCTGAAGAGAGGAATTCCGTCCTCGTCCCTTCAGCGGGAAGTGGGATTCCTGGAGCACCAGCAAACTGAACGCCAGTTTCTGGAACGGAGACTCATATCCCTGTTATATTCCTGGATCTTAATGCAGATGATTTTAGCTCGCAGGATAATCTGGATGAACCAGAGGCGGCTGAATGGGATGTGACGCTCACCAATAAAGAGGAAGATTAATTCTTTGATCTGCAGAACGTCAAACACCACAAGAACGCATAACCTAAAGCCAGGTGACTTGTGGATTGTAAAGAGACATTTATACTGTATATAGGGCAATGTGTGGAGACTCAATACAGCATCTATTTTATGTATAGTTTACAAAACTTGAAGGAAAAGTCACCTGGATCCACACCAGACACTGCAAAAAATGACTAAATGAAAGTATCTCTATGTTTGGTTTGCTTTTCTCTTGGAATCACAGTTTGGGGTATTATTTATTCAAATGCTTTAATTGTAAGGAATATATATATATATATATATATATATATATATATATATATATATATATATATATATATATATATTTAATGTGATTTGAAAAGTTGTTCAGTCTTGTTGAAGTCATATTGTCTTCTATACGTCTTCCATTTTATGTAGAATTGTCTGTGTTTACCTATGCTTATAAGTCAGCAAGTTCACAATTAAGCTAGAAGGCCATTCTGGCCACAGGAGTGCGCGGCCAATTACTCTGTAAATATTTTTAATCAATTGTTTTTTAACAATGAATATTCATTTTGTAATGAAAAAGCTGCTCTCAGCTATTATATTCTCCACAATTGAGTTTTCCTCTTTGGCCGGGATTACCTCCACCTAAGCTTGTGGAGGTTCCAGGTTAAAGGTCATAGCAGGTATGGTTAGTGATCAAAATATTTATCAAAAGAGGGGAGATTGTAAAGGAAATTTGTACATCCTGTATATTTTTGTATTTTGTATGTACTGCACACTAGACTTATTGTGCACACAGTACTAATAATGTTTTCATCGCATGTTTGCATTCTTTCGAGTCCTGATTAGAATTAGCCTGCCTATGTTACGCCCCTTGTTACCATAAAAGTACAATTATAATAATAATGTGATACCTACGTAATCATGTGTATAAAAGCCTTTAATTGCGTCAAATAAAACAGTTATTTTGGAAAGATGCGAAGTGTATCTTTTTGTGTCTGTTCCCTACTGCAGTAGTTATTATTAATTTGGAACCACTAATCAATATGAGGATAGGAGTTTCCAATCTATGAAATGTCTAGAACACAGGTAAATCTATATTGTTCTCTGCCTACCAGAGAGCAGGATCTGCTAGTGAGGTTCGCTCATGGTGCTCAGGTGCAGCTCAGTTTGTCTGAAGTGTTTCACACTGGTCCAATAGGGAGGCATATTGGACTGTGGGAGGAAACCTGTCAAATTAATGCACAGGCATTTAGTACAGCCCTGGTGAATGACAGAGGAACGTGCATTGGTGCATGCTGGGATACTGTATAAATGCCAAAGGCATTTGTGCTCGGGGTCTTTCCACTGGAGAGCAGGGTCACGGAGGGAGGGGGTGGTGTGGCCTCAGGTAGTCGACCTGAGGGCCTTAGAGTCAGAGAGGAGCTAAACCCGGAGGTCCTGCAAAACTGACTAGATGGGAGACACTAGAATAGATCTGATTCTGCCAACAGTGTGTACAGATCTGTGTCATGGGGCTTGTCCTGAGAGGGCCATCCCTTCAGCTAGAAGAGTCAGTGAATGGTGTCAGTCAAGGGGATGCTAGAGTGTCCTGAAGATATGTAAAGTTTCTCACAAAAGTGAGTACACCCCTCACATTTTTGTAAATATTTTATTATATCTTTTCATGTGACAACACTTAAGAAATTACACTTTGCTACAATGTAAAGTAGTGAGTATACAGCTTGTATAACAGTGTAAATTTGATGTCCCCTCGAAATAACTCAGCACACAGCCATTAATGTCTAAACCACTGGCAACAAAAATGAGTACACTCCTAAGTCAAAATGTCCAAATTGGGCCCAGTTAGCCATTTTCCCTCCCCGGTGTAATGTGACTCATTATTGTTACAAGGTCTCAGGTGTGAATGGGAGCAGATGTGTTAAATTTGGTGTTATCGCTCTCACTCTCCCATACTGGTCACTGGAAGTTCAACATGGCACCTCATGGCAAAGAACTCTCTGAGGATCTGAAAAAAGAATTGTTGCTCTATATAAAGATGGCCTTGGCTAAGACCCTGAAACTTAGCTGCAGCACGGTGGTAAAGACCATACAGCGGTTTAACAGGACAGGTTCCACTCAGCATAGGCCTCGTCATGGTCAACCAAAGGAGTTGAGTGCACGTGCTCAGCGTCATATCCAGAGGCTGTCTTTGAGAAATAGACGAATGAGTGCTGCCAGCTTTGCTGCAGAGATTGAAGGGGTGGAGGGGGTCATCCTGTCAGTGCTCAAGAGTACAAAGACAAGTGTGTCTTGACTAGAGTCAAGCATGGTGTTGGAAGTGTCATGATCTGGGGCTGCATGAGTGCTACCCGCACTGAGGAGCTACAGTTCATTGAGGGACCAGGAATGCCAACATGTACTGTGTCTTACTAAAGCAGAGCATGATCCCCTCCCTTCAGCAACGGGGCATAGGGCAGTATTCCAACATGATAACGACCCCAAACACACCTCCAAGACGACCACTGCCTTGCTAAAGAAGCTCAGGGTAAAGGTGATGGACTGGCCAAGCATGTCTCTAGACCTAAACCCTATTGAGCATCTGTGGGGCATCTTCAAATGGAAAGTGGCGGAGCGCAAGGTCTCTAACATCCACCAGCTCCATGATGTCGTCATGGAGGAGTGGAAGAAGTGGCAACCTGTGAAGCTCTGGGGAACTCCATGCCCAAGAGGGTTAAGGCAGTGCTGGAAAATAATGGTGGCCGCACAAAATATTGACATTTTGGGCCCAATTTGGACATTTGTATTTAGGGGTGTACTCATTTGTGTTGCCCGTCGTTTAGACATTAATGGCTGTATGTTGAGTTATTTTGAGGGAACAACAAATTTACACTGTTATATAAGCTGTACACTCACTACTTTACATTGTTGTAGCAACGTTTCATTTCTTCAGTTTTGTCACATGAAAAGATATAATACAATATTTACAAAAATGTGAGGTGTGTGCTCACTTTTGTGAGAAACTGTAGTTGCATCAAGTCTGCTGCTAGAGAGAGCAAGAAGACTTAATTCCTCCATACAAGTGGCAGTATGGTTAAAGCAGTGTTTCTGCTTCCACAAGTAACTTGGTGAGGCCAAGTGAGAGTTGTCCTTATCAACTGTAAATCGTTCAAGTTGGAGTATCCTACTATTCCCTTCTCCCATCCAAGTTCCACAATAAATACCAAAAACCAAAACCTTTGGACTGTTTAATGAGTAACGAGCCACTGGATGGATGTGTAAACTGTCCCTAAGTGACTGTCTGCGGGTAATCAGAGGAGGCCCAAGAAGTCATCATACAGCAAGCCCTACGGGGACAGTGCTACACTACTGAATACCAAAACGAGGGACATTTTGCCCCCTGTCCTTCAATAAATTGGTTTCTGCAGGGGTTCCCTAAGACCTGAAATTATTTCATGGTTATCCCTGGTGTAAAAGAGAAGACAGCCAATGTTCTGTATCACACTTCCCTCCCCCTGCACAGCGCCTGTGACCAGGTGCCAGCCTACCCATATACCACTAAACTGACCTACCTAACCACTACACAGACCACTACACTGACCTACCCAACCACTACACTAACCTACCTAACCACTACACTGACCACTACACTGTCCTACCTAACCACCACACCGACTACTACTCTGACCTACCTAACCACTACACTGACCTACCTAACCACTACACTGACCTCACACAACATCCCCCCTCCCTTCCCCAGTACAATGTTCTTAGGTGGATCCTCCTTAACTCACCATGGCCTCCAGGCTCCATTGTTAGGCTCCTCCAGCCACCCAGCCACTCCTCGGTATTCCCTGCTTGTCCAGGCAAAGCCACTGTACCCACACTCCATCATAGCATCGGCACCATGTACCACCCCTCCCCTTCCTTCTTTCTCCACAGCATATGGTTCCCAGGACAGGGGAAGGGCCAATAGGATGCGGAGGAGGAGTGCACTTCATCGGAGGGGGAGGCAATAGGCCGCCGCAGCAAAGCACACTCGGGCTGGCATGGAGAGGCCGGGAGAGTGGCGCTGGCCCAAGGAGCACCGGCCAAAATACATGCAGCCCCAGTCCACCCGTGCCAGTGCTGCCCCCGACTTAAGTGCGATCTAAGTCGGCGCCTACCTCGCCTATAGGTAGCGCCAGGCACTGGCCTTTGGGTACTGGCTTTGTTATGGCTGTACAGTGTTACAGTCTGTACCACACAGTACAGCCATAAATTAACACCTGGTATGCTGTGTGAATGATTATCCTAATGTTAATGGCATAAAGCACAGTGAGGATTCTGCAGTACTTAAGATATTAGAATTCCAGCCCCCACTCACTGTGTGCTGCCAGTACCACGCTACCTGCCGCCGGCGGGATTAGTTTTTCTGTTTTTCCACTCCCACTCCCTGCCAGCCACCTCTCATTAGTCCTGGTACCTGAGCGGAGCCGACGTGGAGCAGATACAGTGCAGTCAGGTCATTCTGCTGCCAGGGAAGGAAGAGAGCAGCCAGCCAGAACTATTGAGTATGTGGTACAGGGCTGATTATGTACATATTTGCATTGCTCCCACATTCTGCGCCCCTCTGTTGACCTGATGGGGTCCAGGTAAATGTAATTATACACCCCCCTAAGCAAGTAGGAGCGGGGGTTTACTTTAGTAACAAGGGCTAGTAAAAATGTTCTTTTTGTTGGCAAAAATGAACTATAAAGCTGTCTAGGACCCCCTGTTAAGCTGATAGGGCCAGGCCCGGTACAAAAGGACCGGTTGTACTGCCTTATCAGCGGCCCTGAATGCAACAACCTATATTCCGGACACAAAGAAATTACAAAAATATTTAATCTGAAAGGTGTGCAAAATCATTTTCTCTATAATGATCCGTACAAAAATTTGTGAGTGATAAAAAAAAAAAATTAAACTCCTATTAAACCATAGTGAATAATGGATGCATCAAATAAATAGTGAATTAGCAGTCCCACAACATACAGTTCACTGATGCATAACAAAGAAGTAAAATATATAACAATCCAAATGTGAAATCTTGAAACTGATGAAAGTCCACATGTAAGAATCCCAAACCACCTCACAGACAAGAGTGCCTGTCATGAAAAATATACGTTTAAAGTGCTGCGCAGAAAATAGTGCATTCCTAATTTGAGACAAACAGTGATAAATAAATATTTAAATATCTCATTCAATAAAATGTAAAAAATGTGCATAACTAGGTCATGATAAAATAAATTAATAAACTGATAAATGTGACCAACAATAAACAATGAAAAGCCGATACTATATGTTTGTGACAGAATGATAAAAGATGATAAGTGATCCCAATCACCAGTGCGATTAAAACAATCCGTTAATAAAAACAGTGTAACGGCTTGTTGGACGTGTCACCTCCACTCTTGTGATCCCCCTATTGGGTGGGTTCTCACCTCACTGAGTATGACCTCGCACTTGCAGCTTGTTCTGAAACAGCTTGTTAACCCCCACAGGGATAGTAGATGGTCTCCTCTCTCCACAATCCAGGCTCCCAATCTAAGGTATTCAGTTTTCAGCAGCTTATTCCTTGCTCTGGCAGGCTCCCTCCATCTGTGCAACAGGACCCCACAAACCTCTTCTGTAAGGTCAGTCAGCAGTCGCATAAAGGACGATGCAGGGCTAATAGGGCCACAAACTGGAGCGTCAGAGAGAAGAGAACTCCCAACTTTTTGAGATGGGCCTGGACTTGAACCTGGGACCTCTGCTGTGTCTGGCAGTGACTCTGCTTTCTGAGCCATCTGGAATACTGGATTGTTCCCTGGACAAATTCTTGAATGATCCTGCATTGAGTCTTGTTTGTCTTGAACCTTGAACCCTGCTCCTCCAATGAACTTCCTGATTTAAGCCATGTCTCTGCACTTTCTGTTTGCCAGATTATTGTGCTCTCTACAGCCAATATCTCGCTTTTGTCTCTGCCATCCGTATCCTCACTACCATTCGTTACTGATCTTTGGCTTGTTCGTCAACTACTCTTCTACTCAATCCCTACCTGCTGTATCTACTACTGGACCCGACTTGCTCACCTGGTGGGGCGATCCTGAGGACCGCGACCTGGTACTAACATGCAACAAAACCAAACTCCACCATCAGGAACTCTGGTGAATACCGGTTGGTACTTAGTCCCTGCACCTCAAGTGAACCTGTGTCATCAGCAAGGGTGACCTGCGTGTATATCTGTCCCGCTTCTGCTTAATCCCAACTTGCAACTATTCGTTACCAACCTTTGGCTTGTTCCTCAACTGCACTTCTACTTGATCCCTACCTGCTATATCTGTTACTGGACCTGGCTTGCTCACCTGGTGGGGCGATCCTGAAGACCGCAACCTGGTACTAACATGCAGCAAGGCCCATCTCCACATCAGGAGCTCTGGAAAATACCGGTTGGTACTTAGTCCCAGCACCTCAGATGAACCCATGTCATCAGCCAGGGTGACCTGCGTGTATATCTCTCCCACTTGTCAGTGGGTGCTGCTCAACCTCTATAGCTACTGGCCTCCGAGCCTGACTGCAGACCATGACAGTGCCAGTTCCCTTACCAAACAGTAATGATCTCCAAATGATAAGAGATCAACAGCGCAGAAATTATCCAAATGTGGAGCCACCACTCAGCAAACCACTGCCTCCATGGTCCTTCACTGGTTATCCAAAGCCAACACCTCAAAGTAATAATAGGTAGGAAAAAGAACAAAGGACCATAGAGTAATATGCTCAAACTACATGATTAATTAAAACTACGGTAGATATACTCACAAAAGTTACAGAGTAACACAGGTAAAACACACCATACCAAGGATCAACAGTAGGTCACTGGCCTTACCCTATGCATGTTTCGTCTGGTGCAACGGACATCTTCAAAGGATAAAGCTGGCTGATTGCAGGGATTTGAGGAGAATATAGGCGGGCCTGTGAGCGGTGAAAGGGGTTGGGTGTGTCTATCTTTATTAGGCTTATGTAAAACAGATAAAATACATTTTACGGCCTCTCAACACGCTTTCATCATAGCATAAATTACATACATAAACAAAGTCCCCAATGGATTCCTTTAATTTGTAGAGATTTCCTCTCACTTCCTGTTTTGGTTATGAGACAGGAAGTAAATAGTTCTACTTTAACCAGTAAGCTAATCAAAGTACTTGGGAGCACAAGAACTACTGCAACCAGCATTAAGCATGATTGCATAGATGCACACCAGTATGGAAATAATACAAGCTTTATATAGGAAAAGATTAATACCAGTACATACAACAGGAGTCCTGGTGGAATTGTGCACATATACCCGGGTATATATAGTTATTAGTAAAGATAACTCCAGATGTATGTTGCAGCAAATTCCAGTTGTAGGGGCCCCTGAGGATGATCACGATGCAGCATCCTTTTTCATGTCAGAGACCCGAAGACAAGATCAGTGGTGATGGGGAGATCTTCCAATGGTTGTACATTCAACCAGGCTGGAAAGCATATTCTCACCCGCAGACTGTGGTGTTTCACTGGATTTCAGAGTCAGCCTATCTACTTTGTGCTTAGTCCCTAGTAGAATCTAATCTGTCATGCAACCAGGCCTACAACTACTAGAAGTGGGTATCGGATGCCCAATCTGGCTCTACCCTATGCTCTCAGCACAGAAACCTCAGGTGTCCGTGAACACATATGTACAGAGTGTGGGCATTAAAGGAGAAGTGTGGGATAGGAAAATAATAAACACATATACTCACATATATGGCTGCAGCATCGGTCATTCACCATCTCTGCTCTGACCCTCCAGTGCTTACTGGAGCACCAGGCTGTGCAGGGGGCAGGAACATGTGGTTCAGGCTCCCAGTGATGTGCTGAGAGGCTGAACCAAATGCTGGTCAGGCATCTGGGTGGATCCTGACATTATTGCCGGGATCCCTGCAGAGCCTGGACTGGCTCTGTGATGTCAGCCGACAGTGGGCTTTAGCCCGTTGTCAACTGAATCTGGGTCACGGGAGAGCAGAAATAAGTGTACTCCTGTGACCCAGAAGAGAAGTATGGACAAAAAATATTTGGCCATGCTTATCTTTTAAAGCCCACCCTCTTTGCCACCGCACAAATGTTTTACATGGGTGACAAGCGGTTAAGCACAACTATACATTGTGTAAGGGATTAGCTCGGTGGTAGGCGTAGATGACTCCTTGGGGGGTGCGTTTTCACAGAGAAATAGCCCAAAAGTGCTTGCAAACAACAGGTTTATGGTTTATTCTTCCAATTTCTTCAAACAAGTGCATGCAGCAAAACATCAAAATAAAATAAAACAGAAAATAAATCCTTGCCTCTGTGGGCGGCTACCTTCTCACAACTGGAACCTGCCTAAGTGTCTGTCTCCAACCTACCGTCGGGCAGACTTCCTTGTCCTACAGCGGACACTCAATAGTCCTTTTATAATAGCTTCACAGGGCAACACAGTCCTTTTGTTTCTTTCACATCAACAGTTCGTCTTCTCACCTTTGAGACGTATTCACCCTTGGTTACCGTCCCGGGCACACATCACTCCGGGGGGTCTTCTCCCAGGCCCACACATCCTGTCGGGAGGCACACGCTGACTGTCCTCCTGCTCCCAGCCCACATGGCTTCAGGATGCAGCCGTTTGTCTGCCTCCCTCTCCCAGCCCACACGGCGACAGGAGGCAGCAAACAATAGGAATTTCTCTGAACAAATTATAGAGCCTTAACTCCCTCATTCTGAACAGGTGAAGGCCTTTCAACTTCCTGCTGGCTAGCTCTGTAGCCAACACCCTAAATTAATTAATGGACTTTCTAAATCAGGTGGAAATGTATCTCCTTCCTGTGACTACATTCCCAGATTTAGCTGACTTCCTGTTACATACCCCCCCCTCTTGTTTCAACCCTAGGGTTGGGACACAGATTTCCAGGCACGCATGTGTCAAGCACTGCTGACTCACTGATAAGCCTCCTATTATCCTCAAGCTTCCGGATGAAACTGTTTTGTCATCTTCATTGACGGATTTCTCATAAATGCCACACAGTTTGTCTCTCATCTCATATACACATTCTTCAACTGCATTTTTGGCATCATTTCGCTCCTTCTCGTTTCTGTCATCTTCATTGACAGCTTTCTCATAAATGTCAGACAGCTTGTCCCTCATAACCGTCTGTCCAATCCACCACGGAGGACCGTGATCCATAGGCAACTCAATTGGGCTAGTCTTAAGGTCTTCAACATTCTTAAGACGCCTCTCTCTGCAATCCATAAATGTTTTCCACAAAACTTTGAGAACCTTTGCTTCACTAAGCTTTGTTCCAAGTAGGGACTCTTGACATCCCTCTGTGACTTGAGTTGCCTCTCCATACAGCTGTACACAATCATTGACTTTTTGTTGTAAAAGGGAATGATCTTCCTTCTTGAGCTTTGCTTGCTCTAAGATGCTGTGCAGAGGATTTTCCAATTGAGACAACAGGCTGTCACACATTTCTTCAAAGTGACCCCTGTTCCTTTTCCCAGAGATATCAATATCATTCAAACATTTCATATTCATAGGCAGATCTGAAGCATTTGCACTCATCAACTTCTTAAACTTTTCGCCCTCCTGAGCGAGTCGCAGTAAAGGCCTACTATTTGATTTTATATTCAGTTTATATTTCTTGCCAAACTCTTCACAGAAGTAGCCAACCAGAACATCATCAACTTTCCTTCCACCAACATAGGGGTTAAAGGCAACAACACAGTTGAACCCAGCGATCTGGGTGGTATCCATTATAGACCTCCTCTCTGCATCAGTGAAGAAGCATGGAACTGCAACACATTCTTTTACAGGTTTCTTCAATGCACTTTCTGCTGAACTATTTGACCGCTCAAGGTCACCTAGTTCCTTTTCTCTATCTGAATTCCACATGGAATGTATCTCAAGATCACGATCAAACTTCTGCCACCCGTCTTTCACCAGTTCCATTTTGGAAACACTCCCTGAAAGGCACTTATTCATTTGCTTCACGTTTTCACCAACAGCCTTAGTTTTCTCCACTAGGTTTTCAGCCTGAACTGAGAAATCACCACATTTCTTACTCAGCTCCTTTGTTTGCTGAAGCTCTAATGATACATTTTCCAATGCTTGAAGTTTTTGAAGGAACGGTTTATTCCAAAGGGGTGATTCAAGCCACATGTCGTCACATTTCTGAGGCTCACTCAGGACAGACCCCAAAACACTGATCCTTTTAAAAACTGCATCAGGCACACTATCCCCTCTTTGGGACAGATCCTCTGTTGCCTGGAATTCCTCTTCCAGTTCCTGCAACGGAATCTTCATCTCTTCTAGTTGCTGTTCTAAGGCTCGCTTAGACTTTTCTAGCTCCTGAACGCTTTTCACAACATCATCCTTGGAGCTGATCAATTCTTCCATTTCTGTACGCAGCTGTTTAACACTTTCTAGTTCAGCCTTACACTCTAGAGCTTCCTCCAAAGAGCGAGCCAAGAACAGGGCTTTGCTCTCGTTATCACGCACCTCCGTTTCTGCACGTGCGCGTTCTTCTGCATATTTTGCAGACACATTCTTCTCTTCACCAAGCATCTGATCAAACTTCTTTTTCACATCTTCAACACACTGTAATGAACCAACGCTTTCTTCCATGCGTTTTTTCATAACCGCTATCTGAGCTTGCAATGTTGCGACTTGCTCTGATAGGTTTTTCTTTGCTTCCGCCTCCTCTTTTAATTGTTCCAGGAAGCCATTTTTCTCATCTTCCATTTGTTTGAGCTTTGTGCTAAAACTCAGCCTTTGACACCTCTCTTCCTGTAAGAGTTCCTGCGTGTCTTGCAGCTGCGATTCCAAGATAGAAAAATCTTCCGCAATTTCTCTAGATTTGCTGTCTGCTTGAGAAAGCTGATTTGTAACATTGTCCAACTCAACCTGCAGTCGGTTTGCCTTCTCTGACAGCTTAGCACACAATCGGTCACCTTCTGACACCTTGACTTGCGATTCCAGAAGCTGTGCCTCTACTTTTTCCCTCTTATGTTCACAATCTCCTTTTCCCTGCATAAGAGCCTTCACCTCATTGGCTAGCATCTGGGAATAAGAATGTAATTCTGCCACACAGGCTTCTTTCTCCTTTAACTGCTGCTGGACACGTTGGGCTTCCCCTTTCCAACTTTCACAGTCCGCACGCCATTCATTTACCACATTGCTCAAAGTAGTGAGCTCATACACAGTACTCAGTAATTTAGCCTCTCTTTCACTTTTCTCGTTGTCGCTGAGAGACAATGTCGTTTTCAGAGCGACATTCTGTTCCTGCGACTCCTGCAGGTCTATTTTTGTAGCTCCCAAAGACTGAAGACTTTTTTCCAGCTGATTACGCAACTCCAACATATCAGCCATACTTTGCTTCTGCAAAGTCTGAATTTCACTTTCCTTTTCCATGAGGATGGTATCTTTCTCCATTATAGTCTCTCTGTGTTTTTGCAACTCGACCAAAAGAAGAGCAGTGGATTCTTCCCACTGTAACACATGAGACTTGAGTAGTTCATTCATTTCCTGCAAGTTTCTATGCTCCATTTTAAGCAATTCCAAGGCTTGTTCCTTTTCTTCCATTTTCCGTTGCAAGGCATCCAACTCAGCCCTGCACACATACTCGGTTTCCTCCAAACCGATGGCCTCCATTGGCTGCTGGCGTCTCTGTTTCCAGCCTGCCATGCTCTCTTGATGAGCCTTTTGTTGAGCTGCAAAGCTCTGCTGAAAATCCGCATTTGCCTGCTGTTGAGCTGCATTTGCTTGCTGTTGAGCTGCATTTGATATAATCAGATGTTTCAACATCTCCTCCATTTTGAGTTTACTTTTCATCTGAGCACACTGCGTCTCCATAGCGGTTTCATCAGTGTTGCTAGGGACAACAACCTTCCTCTTTAGTAGACTCTCTTTAGGCATGGATGGGGCTGGTTCAGACGGCAACATCCCCTCCATCCATAGAATCCGGTCTCTCATTTCATCTATCTTTGCATTCTTCAGGCGTTTTGAACGCCCCATCTTCAATAACTCCACAAACAAATTTTTCACAGTCCAGCAAAAATTTTTCAGACCACTGTCTCTTTAACACACGTAGTTTTTCTCTCTCTCTTGCAAGATCTCTTTTCCTGCACACACAGTTTGTGCAGTCACTTGCACCAGACACAACAAAGTTCATCAAATAATTTTGAGACCGCTGTCTCTTTAAAACACTTTTTTTTTTTTTTTTTTTTCTGTCAGGATCTTCTCTCCTGCACACATAGATTGTGCAATCTCATGCACCAGATAAAGTTCATCAAACATTTGCACTTCCTTGCAGGGATCTCTGCTTATGCCCACTGCATACCTCCACCATATGTAAGGGATTAGCTCGGTGGTAGGCGTAGATGACTCCTTGGGGGGTGCGTTTTCACAGAGAAATAGCCCAAAAGTGCTTGCAAACAACAGGTTTATGGTTTATTCTTCCAATTTCTTCAAACAAGTGCATGCAGCAAAACATCAAAATAAAATAAAACAGAAAATAAATCCTTGCCTCTGTGGGCGGCTACCTTCTCACAACTGGAACCTGCCTAAGTGTCTGTCTCCAACCTACCGTCGGGCAGACTTCCTTGTCCTACAGCGGACACTCAATAGTCCTTTTATAATAGCTTCACAGGGCAACACAGTCCTTTTGTTTCTTTCACATCAACAGTTCGTCTTCTCACCTTTGAGACGTATTCACCCTTGGTTACCGTCCCGGGCACACATCACTCCGGGGGGTCTTCTCCCAGGCCCACACATCCTGTCGGGAGGCACACGCTGACTGTCCTCCTGCTCCCAGCCCACATGGCTTCAGGATGCAGCCGTTTGTCTGCCTTCCTCTCCCAGCCCACACGGCGACAGGAGGCAGCAAACAATAGGAATTTCTCTGAACAAATTATAGAGCCTTAACTCCCTCATTCTGAACAGGTGAAGGCCTTTCAACTTCCTGCTGGCTAGCTCTGTAGCCAACACCCTAAATTAATTAATGGACTTTCTAAATCAGGTGGAAATGTATCTCCTTCCTGTGACTACATTCCCAGATTTAGCTGACTTCCTGTTACAATTGTTTATAAAAAAGAACTCTGCTTTTGTTTATATCACAGGGTGGAAGCGAAGTGAGTCAAAGGTAAGTACTAGCAGCAAAGCATTTTCTCTTTATCATCAAAGAGAATGTTCCTTTTTCCGTTATTATAATTATTGTTTTCCATGGACATTGAAAATTTCTTATATTATTGCTATTTTGTTTCAGTGTTATACTGCTTACTGAAAAGCGCTATCAGAAAAAAGACTCTGTCATCAGTTCTGTACATACGAAGGTGAAAGGTGTTTCGGATGCTGATTCAAGAGTATGGGACACAGCAGAATATACAATTCCTTCCCCAGTAAGTTACAGTTTCATGTAACAGTTGTTTTCCATGTAGACAGCATGTACTATTGATATCTGATTAGGACCTATCTGTAGGCATAAGTCACAAGAGCAAACCACTGAACGACTGTTGCCTAAAATGTATAGCTAATATTGGCTAATTGTGAATGTTGATGTATCGATTAAAATTTGTTAAGTTAGCTATAGATGGATAGAATTTTGCACGCAAATTCCTAGGAAAAGTCTTAGGAAAATTCATACAAAAATTCTCAGAACATTCTCAAAACATTTGAATGTTGTTCTAAAAATGTAGTTAGCTTTTAACATTTGATTTTGGAATTAATTGACTTTACCAAACTAAAACAACATACACTGTTAGAAATGTATTCATTTGAGAAAAATGTTCAATCCTGCTCCTTTAAATTTTCTTGTCCCTTTGTTTGAAAACAAAACATTGATTTCACCCACTAATGATTGCAAAAATGAGGGAAATTTCTAAGAACATTCTTTTTTTCTAAGTATTTTCATTTGAAACTCTTCCCATTTATGGCCAACTTAGATTTCACTGCTAGATGTTATCATTCCATGCTAAAAAAGTAACAAAACCAACTCCCCTCAAAAAAATTAGGGTAGTAAACTAAAAATAATTGCCACACATAATATATTACTGTATTCTCTAAACACAGGGCTTTTTTGGCAGAGAAAAGCTGCAGTTACTCCACTTAGGAGTGCCTTACACACAGGGTGAAGGGTTCAGGAGTGCGTTATACTCAGGGTTCTGAACTGCCTTACACACAGGATGCAGGGTTCTGGAGTGCTTAGCACACAGGGTGAAGGGTTCAGGAGTGCTTAGCACACAGAGTGCAGGATTCAGGAGTGCTTAGCACACAGAGTGCAGGATTCAGGAGTGCAGTGTGCAGTGGTAGTATCTAATTTCACATATATACAAGTATTAGCAAAATCTCACTGAGACCAGCCATTTTAAGGTCACAAAATATACAAGCCCTGATTAAGGGGGAATCCTGAACCTCCAAAACATGTTGGCTCTATTATTCCAATAATTAAATAATAATAAAAAATCAAGATTAAACCACAGAACGACTGTTGGCTAAAATAATTGCTAATATTGGCTAAGCGTAAATGTTGATGTACTGAATAAAGTTTGTTAAGCTGGCCATAGATTAATAGAATTTTGAACAGAAATTCTTAGGAAAAGTCTTTGGAAAATTCATACAAAAAGTATCAGAACATTGTCAGAGCATTCAAATGTCTTTTGAAAAAAATCGTTAACTTTTAACATTTGATTTTGTAATGAATGGACCAAATGAAAACCACATAGGCTGTTGGAAATTTGTTTATCCAAGAAAAATGTTCCATCCTGCTCCTTTGAATCGGCTTGTCACTGTGGTAAAAAATGAACATTGATTTTACCCACTAATGATTACAAAAACGAATCAACTTTCTTAAATTCTTTCCCTAAGAATTTGCATTCAAAATTCTACCAATTTATGGCCACCTTAAATTCCAGTGCTAGATTTTATCATTCCATGCTTAAAAAGTAAAAGAACCAACCCCTCTAAAAATTAAGGCATTATATTAAAAATAATTGTCACACGTAATATATTACTATATTCCCTAAACACAGAGCTTTTTGGCAGAGAATAGGTGCAGGTACTGCCCTTAGGGGTGCATTATGCACAGGGCTCTGGGTTCAGGAGTGCTTTACACACAGAGCTCTGGGTTCAAGAGTGCTTTACACACAGGGTACAGGGTTCAGGAGTGCATTATACACAGGGTGAAAGGTTCATGAGTGCATTATACACGGGGTCTGGGTTCTGTAGCACCTTTCACACAGGGTGCAGGGTTCAGGAGAGTGTTACGCACAGGGTGCAGGGTTCAGGAGTGCATTACTCAGAGGGTGCAGAGTTCAGGAGTGCATTACTTACAGGGTGCAGGGTTCAGGAGTGCATTACTCACAGGGTGCAGGGTTCAGGAGTGTGTTATGCGCCTATCCACAGAGTGCAGGATTCTGAAGTACCCTACGCACAAGGTGCAGGGTTCAGGAGTGTGTTAAATGCAGGGTTCAGAATTCAGGAGGGCCTTATGCACAGGGTTCAGTAGTGCTTAGTGCACAGAGTGCAGCGCTCAGGAATGTGTTACGCACATGTTGCAGAGTTCAGGAATGCATATCACACAGACCACTTTACAATCCCCCCCACCCCCCAGGAGTGTACAGAGGGTGCAAGTGGGGAGAGTTTAGAACCTTATATATACAAGTATTAGCAAACTCTAGCCAGTCCAGCCAGTTTAAGGTCACATAATATACAAGCCCTGATGAAGGGGGAGTGCTAAACCACCAAAACACTTTGGCTCTATTATTCTATTAATTAAAGTGGTTGTAAACCCTCACATTGTGAAAATTGCAGAAATGCAAGACAAAACATTTTGTATAGATTTAAAATTCATTATAAATACCTTTTTTCCATTGTTTATAAGTGATCACATTCTCTTTGTTCTCAGCTGCATAAGAGCTGGGGGAGGAGAAGCAGCAGAATACTGAGCTTCCCAGTGAATGGCTGGGGGGGGGTGTGTCTAGACGTGTCTGACCACTGGAGGAGAGCTTACAGAGTTCCCAGCATAGCCAGATAACTGACTATGGTGTGTTCTCATGCTTAGTGGGGTGAGTTTTAAATAACAAAGCAGAGGGACTGGCAGGAACACCAGGGATTATACATAAGGGAAGCAATGCAAAGGGAACAGGATACTTTCTCATACAAGTACATGGTACAGCAGGTACATTTCTGGAATATGGGTAATAAGGGAAAAAGGGTAAAAGACGCTTTAATTATTAAAAAAACATTCTGGTCTCTATGACTAGTGGAGTGGCGCCTTTAGCCCCTGTTCACACTGACTGTGACTTTGAAATCGTGCAACTTTATCTGAAATTGCACAATTTCAAGTCCGCATCTCAGTGCGACTTTAGGTACTTTAGGTTTTAAGACATCTGTGCGGCTTCATGCACAGATGTCTATTCAAGTTGCACCCGAATTTGTGCATGTACTACTTTTATGGATCAATGCGGCACCGCAGAGTCAGCGTCGCACTGATTTGAACAATGTGATTGCTGGCAATTGGATGCGACTTGTCATGGGATTAGACCTCTCAAATCGCATGAAAAGTTGCTCCAATGTGAACGAGAGCTCACTGCTTCATATACACTATATTACCAAAAGTATTGGGACACCTGCCTTTACTCGCACATGAACTATCATGGCAACCCAGTTTTAGTCTGTAGGGTTCAATATTATATTGGTTCACCCTATCTAGCTATAACAGCTTCAACTCTTCTGGGAAGGCTGTCCACAAGGTTTAGGAGTGTGTCTAATGGAATGTTTGACCATTCTTCCAGAATCGCATTTTTGAGGTCAGGCACTGATGTTGGAGAGAAGGCCTGGCTCTCAGTCTATGCTCTAATTAATCCCAAAGGTGATCCATCAGGTAGAGGTCAGGACTCATTCCAGTCAGGTTCCTCCACCCCAAACTCGCTCATCCATGTCTTTATGGACCTTGCTTTGTGCACTGGTGCGCAGTCATGTTGGAACAGGAAGGGGCCATCTGACAAAGTTGGGAGCATGAAATTGTCCAAAATGTCTTTGTATGCAGATGGAAAAAGGAATGGTTTCCCCAGGGTTTTTTTTTTTTTTTTTTACAGCGAATACCTATAAAGACAGGTTTTTATAAAAATTATTATTTTATTGGACAATTCATTAAAAAGTATTCCACATGGGATTAAAAATATAATCTCTGGTTACAATGCCTAATACCAGCCAATATAATAGCAAAAAAGGAAGGTAGAACAGGTACAATCATGGTTACATTATCACTACCAAAGACTGGTACCCCGACGCGTTTCAACCCAATATAGTCGTGGTCTTCTTCAGGGGATTGTAATATCTACAAGACACATTATATCATTAAAACTACAACATGTAAATCGTATCAAATTGTCAATGTGGACATAGCAGGTATATTTGGATGGAAAAACATCTTGTAACCAGAGATTTTGTGATCCAGATTGTTCCTTGGATTGCCCTCAGAGCTCTCAGGGCAGATTCAGGAGAGGACTGGCTTGTGGAGGATCATACTTGAGGCAGTAGGAGGCATACCTGCAAACACATTCCCCATAATGAAAGTATGTACCACATGTACAAAAAATGTATTGAGGGAAGTGACTATCAGACAAGGTGATCCAATCTGGGGCGGTCGAGGCCCATAGGACCATCCAACATAGGATTAGGTGAAATTAGTGCATGGGGAAAATGTGAACGTAGTGAGTAACTATTAAAGAACAATAAGATGAAATGTCCGTATTACCTGGGACATAAGTCACTGTAACTTGGTTGATAAATATGTTATATAATATCAGAAAAAATGTGTTGTTAAAACAGCAGTGGTATCAAAGTATGTGTGATCATGAGGCGCAACACTGAAAGACAAATAATAAAATGAAAAAAAAAAAAATGAAAAGTTCACTGGAAGGGGCCAAGCCCAACCCCTGAAAAACAACCCACACCATAATCCCCCCTCCACCAAATGATTGGACCAGTACACAAAGCAAGGGCCATAAAGCCATTGATGAGTGAGTTTGGGGAGGAGGAACTTGACTGGCCTGACCTCAATCCGATTGAACACTTTTGGGATTAATTAGAGCGGAGACTGCGAGCCAAGCTTTCAAGTCCAACATCAGTGCCTGACCTCACAAATATTCTTCTGGAAGAATGGCCAAACATTCCCATAGATACACTCCTAAACCTTGTGATCAGCCTTCCCAGAAGTGTTGAAACTGTTATAGCTGCAAAGGGTGGGCCAACTCAATATTGAACCCTATGGGCAAGGACTGGGATGGCATTAAAGTCCATGTGTGTGTAAAGGCAGGCGTCCCAATACTTTTGGTAATATAGTGTATTTATAGTAGGTTATCATTGCTGTCTGGATCTCTGTAATGAGAACACTGTCACTAGAACAGGAGCCTCCCTAACAGGAAAACCACAACAAAAATCAGATTCTAACCCTTTCCCGTTACTTTTATTACAGCATTTTTCCCTATCAGAAATATCTCTAGTTGTAGTGACCATCATAAAATGACAAGAAAAAAGGGGGAAATCTCAGACAGCAGATATTCTTCCCTTCTCTATTCCTAGTTCCTAAAATGAATTATGACCTAAGACCTAAATGTAATTTCTAAAGGTCTGTAAATACTTTGCTGGACTGAATGAGAGAATCCCGTAGATTCCTCCATCTAAACCGTGTCTGACAGCAGCGGAGTGTTTTTCCTTCTTTAACCCTTTGAAAATCTTCTTTCTTCACAGGGTGGATCTTCATTCTTTGTTCTAACAAACATAATAAAAACAGAAAATCAAAAAGAAGGCAATTGCCCAGAGGTAAGGACATTGTATTCTATTATTATTTAATAGCCTTGATTCCGTGACAGTATTATAAGAATAGCTACACTTTGTGATAATACTGATTTATCAGGGGAAACACTTTAATTTGTTAATAATCTGTGATCATTTTCATTATTAAACCCATTTTTAAAATAAATTATTAATATATATAGTTATAGTATGCTTCTGTTCAAGCAATACATGCTTTTTATATCAAATGTGTGGGTTGGTATTTCCTCAGCTGGGATTCAGTTTTTTTCAATAACTGTTAAAGCTGAATTTTAGCTACAGCTTCAAAATCTTTAACATGACACTAAACCTAGTTTTTAAAAAAAAGCAGTTGAGTTAAAAAAAAGTGCCTAAACTTGTAAGCGGGTTGAAACCAAGCCAGTTAGGTGAGGGTTAATGTCTTTCACGGTTGTTTGGTTTTGGCGTGTTTTCCTTGGGTCCGACCCACTGATCCTGTGTTATATTAGAGAGGGACAATGGTCTGGAGCAGAGAGCCTGAAGAGGAAAGAGTCAGAGAGTCACACCTGTGAGGAGCAAAAAAATGTCATCTGCTGCCATCATGTACAAGGTTATCGAGATCTGGGGTTGAAGAAGCCTGTCGTAATTCATGTGCCTGAGACAGGTGGGATAGCCTCTTGCAGGAGGGGGTTGTTGTTGGCACTCTCCGTCTCCCCTACCAATAGGAGCAGATCAGCACCGCAGAGGTCCCCAGCATGTGCACAGGTATTATTTTACAAGTCATGTGTCCACAGATAGCAGCCATCTTGGCCATGACGTATCCAATTTAGGGTGTGCCCCTATCCTCAATTGATCAATTACATTTGGAAGGATTGGGAAACAGAGATTTCGGGCACAGGAGTTTTGTTAAAAAGATTTCTTTTATTCAACACAGAACTAAATATTTTAAAATCATAGAAAAATACAGGCAAATAATTGTGTATTAAGGACACAGTGAGACCACACAACAATGGTCTATGTTGTACAATATCTCAGTGCATAGAACTTATAAAAGTCGGTTTACATACAGTTCAAAGTACAAGATCATTAGTAGTCATATAATCCTTGGAAACGTATTGCTTGTTATCAGAAGAACCGCTGACGGACACCCAAGCAGTATGGTGCCGGTCAGCAGGGTCGACTGAAAATATAAGTTAACATTCACCATGTAATATATGACCTTTGCTCGACATGTTTCGCTTTCTTAGACAAAAAAGCTTCATCTGGAGCATATCATTTCTTTTGTCTGTGTGAGAAATAACAGTATTTAGATAGATTACATATATGTGTTACCTTATTTTCAGTATGTTATAATTACAATTGCATATCATTTATCTTTCCTTTTAATTACATATAATCGTCTTACACATCTCAGATAAGTCCTTCTATTTTTGCAATATCAACACAATATAACATTGGGTCTTAAGTTGCATTCAGACACTAGAGGAGTTTAGGGGAAAGAACGGAGGTTGCCAATAGTGAGTATATGTGGGGATCCATGCTGTAATTATAGTATAAGCATATATATCCTATTTATATACCTGGTAAATGGACAGAAAGATGTATACATACCTGTACATATAGTAATCAGGCACATATCTCAATTTCCATAGAGAATTCTTTAACGAGGAGGACTGTGCGTTTTGGGAAACTCAAAAAGGCAATGTATAGTGACATAGTAGTGAGGGTAGTCACTCCATGTCTCATATCTGGGTGGATGAGAGCAGAAAAACAATGTTTCTCAGAGTAGTAAGCGTTTTAATTCTATGATATCACTTTAAGGGAAAGCCCATAGGAATGCCAAACCATAAGCTCAAGTGTTCTAAAGTGGTAAAATCTGTATGCCTCATGCTTGTTATAAGAGTGTGTAAGTACCCATAGAGCCCATAGAACATCTGCCCTAAAAGGGGGGGGGCAACAGAAAAGACACATAGTCATTCTGGACCGTAAGAGAAGACAGGTGCCATGCGTTTATAAACGATTACACACCAACATATAGAGTTTACCCATTCGTATATGGGCTACCCCTATAGTAAAATATATATCATGTATACTGATTTGCTTTCACACACATATGTGAATATGTGTGTGTAATCAATTTCGTATCCGGCCCACCCTCCTCTATAATAGTAGGGGGGTGACCAGGGTTATATATAGATAAGCAGTTGCTACATGAGGTCCAAGATGAGTACATGCAAAGCGTACTTAGAATAAACATAAGTAATAAACATAGTAGTAAATATATATAGAGTGCCACCCAAGATGATAGATCGCTATGCAGTACAAAAGTTCCAAACATACACAGACACCTTAGCAATGCTCACCAAACTTAGGAAGGACCAGAGCTTAAATGTAGGGAGCGTGTCTCCTCTGCTTGTATGTCGGCTGTTAAGCACAGTAAGATTAAGGTGAATTCCCGGATATCACAAAAGTGTAATGTTACAGTATTAATACTGGCCATATAAAGCTTACCCCTTGCCACGCTGTTCCCAGCTTCCGCACAGTCCTCACCGGATGGGGAACCTCCACCATACCAGGGCTTGTAAATGGCGCCCTTAAGTAGCATGGATCCCGGGTGGTTCGTCAAACGGACGTCACCGCCCCGGCCACTCCCACCGGACATCGCTCGAGAGCTAGCGCGGGGACACCCCGGCGAGGCTCTCGGCTTAGTCACAGGTGTATGCAGACTATACAGAGGCAGGAAGTGCCTCCGCAGTCCGCTCAGGTGCCACAGGAAGTTCCGCCCGGAAGGGGCGGGACTGACCTGCGGCCTATCTGGCCGCACATATCTCACTGATGAGGCCGACCTCCATGCTTACCCACACTGCCCCCACAGGATCGGTCCGCAATTACATCAGAATTCTAATTGCCTGAAATGAAAAAACAACACAACAAGGACAGAAATTATATATTTAAAAAATACAGATATAAAAGCAAATTTCACTAAGGTACAAAAATGTTCCTGGTGAAACCAGGAGATATATATCGGTAACATATTTGTTTATCAAAAATTATTCTATAACCATGTTTATTTTTTGACATTAACCACTAGTAAGGGCTTCAATAGTAACAGCCCTAATGAAAGAACAGGGGCTGAACTGCCCCCTACTAGAAACACTTCCATACTTCAAACCCCAAGAGAAAGTTGCATATTTTGACTTATTATAAATCCTCAAGATCATAGTATTGATGAGATAGGGATTATAGCACAAAAAACTGTTTGTTATACATAAGAAAGGAAGAGGGGTATATGTGCCATAAGACCTATTTAATGTGAAGAGGTATCAGAATAATTGAATATATGTATATACGGGGGGAGGATGATCACGCCAAAACCAAGCCGACACCCTGACCCATATATCCCACAGAGGGCCATTATCGTAACCCGAGTATACTACTCGAGGTCAATTAGGTCTGTTGGCATTAGGTAAGCAAGGAAACCTTCACAGAAAGGGTTTGTACGACTGTGTTTCGTTTAACCCAGGTCTATAAGTGGCATTGAGACGCTCTATCCAGAGAGTTTCTCTCTGGAGAATTTTTTTGTCCCAGTTGCCACCCCGAGGATCTTGAGGGATAACCTCAAGCACATAAAATCTTGCCTTTTTGGGATTGAACCTGTGGTATAGGTCAAGGTGTCTGCTCACGGGCGTGATCATCCTTCCCCCTGCTGATACGTACACATGGTCATTTATCCTTTGGCGGAGCTCTCTTATAGTTTTACCTATATAGAACATGCCGCAGGTGCAATGCATCATGTATACCACTCCACGTGTGCTACAGTCGGCTCGAAATTTTGGAGCAAATGTCTCCCCATTAGGTAAAGTGTATTCAGTATTCTCCTCTATCCAAGGACATAAAGCGCATTTGCGACATTTATAAGTACCTCTACCTGTTGTTACTTTATTTCTAATGGGTTGATAGTGGCTTGTTGTTAGTTGATCTCTTAAAGATCTTGTTCTCCTGAAAACAATTTGGGGATGTTTGCCCACGTATTTGTTTATAACTGGATCATCACGAAGAAGATGCCAGTTCCGTTCAAGAATATCTCTCAATACTTTTTCATGAGCGGAGTATTTGGTTATTAGTTTAACTGTCGATTGCGTATTTGGAGGTTTGGCTCTAAAGATGAGGCTGTTTCTATTTTGAGAAAACGCTTTGTTAAAAGCTGTTCTCAACAGACGCTTACTGTATCCACGAGCCATTAGGCGTTCTCGTAAAAGGTTAGCCTGTATTTTGAAATCCTTATCAGATGTGCAATTACACCGTAGGCGTATGTATTGGGCGTATGGAATACTACGTATAAGCGCCCCTGGGTGGGCGCTAGACGCATGTAATATTACATTCCCTGACGTCTCCTTTCTGTATAGGTTAGTCGTCAGGTGTCCATCCACATGTTTGAGTACCGTTAGGTCAAGGAAATTAACACTCGAGTCACTGATGGTAGATGTTAACTTCAAGTTGAAGTCGTTTATATTTAGTTGGGCAATAAACTCATCTAGCATTGATTTTGAACCTGTCCAGACAGCAAAAATGTCGTCTATATAACGAAACCAGATTGCCACAGAGGAAAAAAAATGGGATAAATTTTCATCTGATGTGATTTGTCGCTCCCACCCCCCCAGGTACAGGTTGGCGTAGGCCGGGGCACAACAAGTGCCCATGGCCACGCCCTGCACCTGGAGGTAGTGGGACCCGTTGAAAGTAAACCAGTTGTGTTTCAAAATAAACAATAGAAGTTCCAAAATAAAATCACAAAATGGCCAAGTGTGATGATCTTGCTCATATAAGAACGTGCGTATCATCCCGACGCCCTGCTCGTGAGGGATACTGGAGTATAATGCCTCCACATCCAAAGTCACGAGCAGGGCGTCGGGAGGAACCACCATATCTTCAATCATTTTTAAAAACTCGAGTGTGTCCTTGACGTATGACGGTAACCGCACTACGTGTGGTAGTAAATAATAATCGATCAAACGACTCGCATTTTCAGTTAAACTTCCAATGCCCGATACAATAGGCCTCCCCGGTGGAGAAGTTAAATTTTTATGGGTTTTTGGGAGTGAATAGAATGTCGCCTGTCTCGGAAATTTGTTGTTAAGAAAATTATAACAGTCTTTGTCTATAAGAGCCAATTGATATGCACGTCCAATTATGTCCAAATACTCTGCTTTAAATTCTGTAGTAACCGATGGGGATATCTTTTTGTACCATGTACGATTTGAGAGGATATTAAGGCACATTTTTTCGTATCCCTCTCGAGTCATCAATACTAGGTTACCACCCTTATCTGAGGGTTTGATAACCAAGTCTGTATGGTTTCTTAGTTTGTTAAGCATCTGTAGTTGTTGTTTAGAAAGATTATTTTGTGTTGATTTTAGCTCACAATTTTTAATCTCACCTACCACTGTGGTCAGAAAAGCCAAAAGGTTAGGATTTGTAGTCAAGTCAGGGAAATTATTGGATTTTGGTTTGAAGGGGACCTGTCTTGGATTTACTGTCTTTGTTTGTATAGGTTGATCGGGGGACTGGGAATCCGGAAGACTGCCTTCCTCCAATAGTAAGATTAGATCCCGTAGAACACGGAATTCTTGCATTGTATAATGTTTTATTTTTTCTGAAATTTCTTTATCTTGTGTATTGCGTTGTCTTTCTGGGTCGTAGATATGTTTATACGTCAAGTTCCTTATGAACATATAGACGTCCTTTATGGTCTCATATCTATCCATAGGAGTAGATGGACAGAACGTGAGGCCAAGTTCAAGGACCTCTTGTTCTTGGGGGGAGAAGTGATAAGGGGTTAAGTTAATGATCGATAATTTTAAGTGGGAAGGCTTAGTGATGTGCTCAGGGGAAAATTTGAGGCCTGGGCCTGTGAAGCTGCAAAGTGGCCATCAATAGTGGTTTGTCTAAGAGAGGTAGTGCTGGGTATATTTAAAGGTAGTGTGTTAGAAAAAACCGGTGCCACAGCACCTAGTGAATGTGTTTGAGAATTAGATGTGAAATCCTGTGTGGATGGATTACTTGAATTAGTGTTAGTGGATAAGGGTTGCAACATTTGTATCGCTTGGAGAGCCAGGGGTCCCAAATAAGGGTCCTGTGCTTCCAAACCATCTTGTGTGAGTGCCTCGACAGATCGAACAGTCTGTCCAATTTGAGTCCCCCCAGTTCCTAATGGTTGAAATTTGGAAGTTTCATCGGGTCGCTTTTTGGAGCGTGGTGTGTAATTGGCTCCTTCCTGTTGTCCTCGTTTACGTGTCGCCATGTCTGTTTTTGGTCTAGTATCTTGATTAGATCTAATCGATGTTTTGGATCTATTAGATTGTGCGGAGATCGAAGACGAGTCTGATTCCCAGTCGGTTTCCCTTGGACCTGTATTCAACATCTGTTCACGGGGGCCTCGCGAATAGCGGGGTCGCCTTGAACTATTGGGTCCCGGCCATCGGTAAGCATAGCCTTCCGTGAAGGCCATCTTATCTTTTAAAAATTTAGTTTGTTTTTTACCAATGATATCCCTATTAAGTTTGATTCCATACTCCTTCACCTCCTTCCATCTTGCCTCGTAATGTATATGTTTTTTTAGATTCTCGTTCTTAGTATATAAAGATGATAACTCAGTATCCAAAGTAGCTAGGTCTAATTTGTATTGGGACACCAACAGCTGGCACAAGTCGGTACTGCATTTGGTTAGAATACGTTCCCACAAAGTTCTAAACTCGCTCGAAGCATTATCGAAGGAGGGGAATAGATGAATCCTCAGACCCATAGGGCATACATTTGCCTGTATATACTTCAAGAAAAATTCTATATGCCAATATAGATTTGACTTTTTTTTAATAAGTCTCTTTACTGTATTAATATATTGGTTTAGGCTTATATCGTCCTTGGCCGGGATGTTACAGGTAGATTCAATTTCAGTCATAAGACCCGTCCATGCATTTCCAACGAAATCCATGGTTGTCCTATGAGTTCTATCAGTTGTTGTTAGAATGATTTATGGTCTCTTCTATATAGGTTTCTATTTTTTGAAGAAATGTGTATAAATTATGGCTTGACTAAATAAACAAATACAAAATTATCTTCAAAGGCCAGATGCAGGCCAAAAATTGGCACTAGAAAATTATAGGCAACTTTTTACGGGGTTTTTTTGCATAAAAGATGTTTCACGATCCTTCCATATGATACTGCTCAAATATAATATGTATACAAGGTAATAAGTGATACTTAAACCTATATACTTTGCTGCTTGCCACTTCCCAGGATGGCTGGTGCTTCCACCTTTATATCAGAATTATTTTACAAGTCATGTGTCCACAGATAGCAGCCATCTTGGCCATGACGTATCCAATTTAGGGTGTGCCCCTATCCTCAATTGATCAATTACATTTGGAAGGATTGGGAAACAGAGATTTCGGGCACAGGAGTTTTGTTAAAAAGATTTCTTTTATTCAACACAGAACTAAATATTTTAAAATCATAGAAAAATACAGGCAAATAATTGTGTATTAAGGACACAGTGAGACCACACAACAATGGTCTATGTTGTACAATATCTCAGTGCATAGAACTTATAAAAGTCGGTTTACATACAGTTCAAAGTACAAGATCATTAGTAGTCATATAATCCTTGGAAACGTATTGCTTGTTATCAGAAGAACCGCCGACGGACACCCAAGCAGTATGGTGCCGGTCAGCAGGGTCGACTGAAAATATAAGTTAACATTCACCATGTAATATATGACCTTTGCTCGACATGTTTCGCTTTCTTAGACAAAAAAGCTTCATCTGGAGCATATCATTTCTTTTGTCTGTGTGAGAAATAACAGTATTTAGATAGATTACATATATGTGTTACCTTATTTTCAGTATGTTATAATTACAATTGCATATCATTTATCTTTCCTTTTAATTACATATAATCGTCTTACACATCTCAGATAAGTCCTTCTATTTTTGCAATATCAACACAATATAACATTGGGTCTTAAGTTGCATTCAGACACTAGAGGAGTTTAGGGGAAAGAACGGAGGTTGCCAATAGTGAGTATATGTGGGGATCCATGCTGTAATTATAGTATAAGCATATATATCCTATTTATATACCTGGTAAATGGACAGAAAGATGTATACATACCTGTACATATAGTAATCAGGCACATATCTCAATTTCCATAGAGAATTCTTTAAAGAGGAGGACTGTGCGTTTTGGGAAACTCAAAAAGGCAATGTATAGTGACATAGTAGTGAGGGTAGTCACTCCATGTCTCATATCTGGGTGGATGAGAGCAGAAAAACAATGTTTCTCAGAGTAGTAAGCGTTTTAATTCTATGATATCACTTTAAGGGAAAGCCCATAGGAATGCCAAACCATAAGCTCAAGTGTTCTAAAGTGGTAAAATCTGTATGCCTCATGCTTGTTATAAGAGTGTGTAAGTACCCATAGAGCCCATAGAACATCTGCCCTAAAAGGGGGGGGGGCAACAGAAAAGACACATAGTCATTCTGGACCGTAAGAGAAGACAGGTGCCATGCGTTTATAAACGATTACACACCAACATATAGAGTTTACCCATTCGTATATGGGCTACCCCTATAGTAAAATATATATCATGTATACTGATTTGCTTTCACACACATATGTGAATATGTGTGTGTAATCAATTTCGTATCCGGCCCACCCTCCTCTATAATAGTAGGGGGGTGACCAGGGTTATATATAGATAAGCAGTTGCTACATGAGGTCCAAGATGAGTACATGCAAAGCGTACTTAGAATAAACATAAGTAATAAACATAGTAGTAAATATATATAGAGTGCCACCCAAGATGATAGATCGCTATGCAGTACAAAAGTTCCAAACATACACAGACACCTTAGCAATGCTCACCAAACTTAGGAAGGACCAGAGCTTAAATGTAGGGAGCGTGTCTCCTCTGCTTGTATGTCGGCTGTTAAGCACAGTAAGATTAAGGTGAATTCCCGGATATCACAAAAGTGTAATGTTACAGTATTAATACTGGCCATATAAAGCTTACCCCTTGCCACGCTGTTCCCAGCTTCCGCACAGTCCTCACCGGATGGGGAACCTCCACCATACCAGGGCTTGTAAATGGCGCCCTTAAGTAGCATGGATCCCGGGTGGTTCGTCAAACGGACGTCACCGCCCCGGCCACTCCCACCGGACATCGCTCGAGAGCTAGTGCGGGGACACCCCGGCGAGGCTCTCGGCTTAGTCACAGGTGTATGCAGACTATACAGAGGCAGGAAGTGCCTCCGCAGTCCGCTCAGGTGCCACAGGAAGTTCCGCCCGGAAGGGGCGGGACTGACCTGCAGCCTATCTGGCCGCACATATCTCACTGATGAGGCCGACCTCCATGCTTACCCACACTGCCCCCACAGGATCGGTCCGCAATTACATCAGAATTCTAATTGCCTGAAATGAAAAAACAACACAACAAGGACAGAAATTATATATTTAAAAAATACAGATATAAAAGCAAATTTCACTAAGGTACAAAAATGTTCCTGGTGAAACCAGGAGATATATATCGGTAACATATTTGTTTATCAAAAATTATTCTATAACCATGTTTATTTTTTGACATTAACCACTAGTAAGGGCTTCAATAGTAACAGCCCTAATGAAAGAACAGGGGCTGAACTGCCCCCTACTAGAAACACTTCCATACTTCAAACCCCAAGAGAAAGTTGCATATTTTGACTTATTATAAATCCTCAAGATCATAGTATTGATGAGATAGGGATTATAGCACAAAAAACTGTTTGTTATACATAAGAAAGGAAGAGGGGTATATGTGCCATAAGACCTATTTAATGTGAAGAGGTATCAGAATAATTGAATATATGTATATACGGGGGGAGGATGATCACGCCAAAACCAAGCCGACACCCTGACCCATATATCCCACAGAGGGCCATTATCGTAACCCGAGTATACTACTCGAGGTCAATTAGGTCTGTTGGCATTAGGTAAGCAAGGAAACCTTCACAGAAAGGGTTTGTACGACTGTGTTTCGTTTAACCCAGGTCTATAAGTGGCATTGAGACGCTCTATCCAGAGAGTTTCTCTCTGGAGAATTTTTTTGTCCCAGTTGCCACCCCGAGGATCTTGAGGGATAACCTCAAGCACATAAAATCTTGCCTTTTTGGGATTGAACCTGTGGTATAGGTCAAGGTGTCTGCTCACGGGCGTGATCATCCTTCCCCCTGCTGATACGTACACATGGTCATTTATCCTTTGGCGGAGCTCTCTTATAGTTTTACCTATATAGAACATGCCGCAGGTGCAATGCATCATGTATACCACTCCACGTGTGCTACAGTCGGCTCGAAATTTTGGAGCAAATGTCTCCCCATTAGGTAAAGTGTATTCAGTATTCTCCTCTATCCAAGGACATAAAGCGCATTTGCGACATTTATAAGTACCTCTACCTGTTGTTACTTTATTTCTAATGGGTTGATAGTGGCTTGTTGTTAGTTGATCTCTTAAAGATCTTGTTCTCCTGAAAACAATTTGGGGATGTTTGCCCACGTATTTGTTTATAACTGGATCATCACGAAGAAGATGCCAGTTCCGTTCAAGAATATCTCTCAATACTTTTTCATGAGCGGAGTATTTGGTTATTAGTTTAACTGTCGATTGCGTATTTGGAGGTTTGGCTCTAAAGATGAGGCTGTTTCTATTTTGAGAAAACGCGCCTCTGTATAGTCTGCATACACCTGTGACTAAGCCGAGAGCCTCGCCGGGGTGTCCCCGCGCTAGCTCTCGAGCGATGTCCGGTGGGAGTGGCCGGGGCGGTGACGTCCGTTTGACGAACCACCCGGGATCCATGCTACTTAAGGGCGCCATTTACAAGCCCTGGTATGGTGGAGGTTCCCCATCCGGTGAGGACTGTGCGGAAGCTGGGAACAGCGTGGCAAGGGGTAAGCTTTATATGGCCAGTATTAATACTGTAACATTACACTTTTGTGATATCCGGGAATTCACCTTAATCTTACTGTGCTTAACAGCCGACATACAAGCAGAGGAGACACGCTCCCTACATTTAAGCTCTGGTCCTTCCTAAGTTTGGTGAGCATTGCTAAGGTGTCTGTGTATGTTTGGAACTTTTGTACTGCATAGCGATCTATCATCTTGGGTGGCACTCTATATATATTTACTACTATGTTTATTACTTATGTTTATTCTAAGTACGCTTTGCATGTACTCATCTTGGACCTCATGTAGCAACTGCTTATCTATATATAACCCTGGTCACCCCCCTACTATTATAGAGGAGGGTGGGCCGGATACGAAATTGATTACACACACATATTCACATATGTGTGTGAAAGCAAATCAGTATACATGATATATATTTTACTATAGGGGTAGCCCATATACGAATGGGTAAACTCTATATGTTGGTGTGTAATCGTTTATAAACGCATGGCACCTGTCTTCTCTTACGGTCCAGAATGACTATGTGTCTTTTCTGTTGCCCCCCCCCCTTTTAGGGCAGATGTTCTATGGGCTCTATGGGTACTTACACACTCTTATAACAAGCATGAGGCATACAGATTTTACCACTTTAGAACACTTGAGCTTATGGTTTGGCATTCCTATGGGCTTTCCCTTAAAGTGATATCATAGAATTAAAACGCTTACTACTCTGAGAAACATTGTTTTTCTGCTCTCATCCACCCAGATATGAGACATGGAGTGACTACCCTCACTACTATGTCACTATACATTGCCTTTTTGAGTTTCCCAAAACGCACAGTCCTCCTCGTTAAAGAATTCTCTATGGAAATTGAGATATGTGCCTGATTACTATATGTACAGGTATGTATACATCTTTCTGTCCATTTACCAGGTATATAAATAGGATATATATGCTTATACTATAATTACAGCATGGATCCCCACATATACTCACTATTGGCAACCTCCGTTCTTTCCCCTAAACTCCTCTAGTGTCTGAATGCAACTTAAGACCCAATGTTATATTGTGTTGATATTGCAAAAATAGAAGGACTTATCTGAGATGTGTAAGACGATTATATGTAATTAAAAGGAAAGATAAATGATATGCAATTGTAATTATAACATACTGAAAATAAGGTAACACATATATGTAATCTATCTAAATACTGTTATTTCTCACACAGACAAAAGAAATGATATGCTCCAGATGAAGCTTTTTTGTCTAAGAAAGCGAAACATGTCGAGCAAAGGTCATATATTACATGGTGAATGTTAACTTATATTTTCAGTCGACCCTGCTGACCGGCACCATACTGCTTGGGTGTCCGTCGGCGGTTCTTCTGATAACAAGCAATACGTTTCCAAGGATTATATGACTACTAATGATCTTGTACTTTGAACTGTATGTAAACCGACTTTTATAAGTTCTATGCACTGAGATATTGTACAACATAGACCATTGTTGTGTGGTCTCACTGTGTCCTTAATACACAATTATTTGCCTGTATTTTTCTATGATTTTAAAATATTTAGTTCTGTGTTGAATAAAAGAAATCTTTTTAACAAAACTCCTGTGCCCGAAATCTCTGTTTCCCAATCCTTCCAAATGTGCACAGGTATGAAGGATTAGCAGTTAAATGAAGTCAAGTGCACACATAGAGTCCACGCTTGGTGGCACAGCGGGACCCCATACCGTTAGTGGGAGTGAGGTAGTGGTGATACTCTGGACGGGTGGATGTGGACAAGGCTTAGCGTGTTCCTCCTAAATGCAAGCTGCAGTGGAGGTGTACTTTGTCACAGGGACCCGAGAGTTGACTTGAGAGCAGTTGTGGTGCAATTGCACATGATGTAAGTTCATCTCTAAAGCAGAGGCCTGCCTTAAGGTTGAATATTACGCCACAGTGGCCTCAGCCCTGTCCCAGGGCATTAATGAATATGGCACAGATGTAAAGGTAACCCATGTGTAGTAAAGCGATCCTGTTGCAAGTGCCTAGTGTTGCCCAGAAGAACCCACCCTGGGGTAGGCCTTCCATGTGACCCACACTTGGTGCCCAATGAGTTAGGGAACATGGAGGAGGTACCACTTGCCTGCCTGCTTACAAGCTGAACTCTAGGCCTGTGTTTCTGGAGTCCTTTTCAGTCATGAGGCACCCGAGTCTTAGGGCTTGTTTACATGTGAGTTTGGGGGGATGGTAAGACTACACAGTTATTTACCACCCCCAACTACTTTATCCTTTAGCTGCAGCTGCCAGGGTTGTACACACACTATCGCTGTGATAGGAATTGATGAGGAATTGACATATCTCCTCCTTGTCACCTGTCAAAGTGGCACTCCTTGCCCTAGTGTGAAAAAAAGCTAAAAAAAAGTCACACTAACTTAGAAAAGTAGATCAAAAGTAACAGGCAGACATACTGTAGATACACACGCATATAAACATACGTACGCACTGTGACGGAACCTTCTAGCACCCTGCTTTGGTGCTTTGATCAGTATACCGCTTCCTCCAGTCTGGACATTTGAACCAGATATTAAAGTTGCAGCATACAAGACTAGCCGACAATAGCGTGTATGAGAACTAGAACTGGAACTCTTTATTGAGAACACAGTATTGTATGCAAAGGAAATAGTATTCAGAAATATAATTAATATAATTACAGAACAACCAACCTATACTATATGCTAATCCACCTCTAGCAACTAATACTGTAGCTGACAGTGATATAATTAACTAGTCATTTAAGCCAGCCTAGGTGGAGGGGACACAAAACTACCAGACAGACAAACATTAGGTGACTTAATAAGCACAATTAACAGTGGTTGAACGAAACTTTGGAGGCACACTAGACCTACTTACAATCAGGGCCGAATTGGCGTACCGGGATACTGGGAAATTTCCTGATAGGCCTGCAAATCCCCCTGCCCTGGTGCTGGCTGAACATCAGTCTAACCTGTAAAAAAAAAATGGCTGCAGCCGGCGCGACATGTACACTGTGCATGCGCTGCCGCTGCTCTGGAAAAACCGTACACGCTCGGCTATACTCGGGCAGACAGCGCATAAGCGGTGACGTGATGGCGCCAGGCGGCGCCATTTTTAAATGTAAAGCGCCTTGCCGATGGGTAAGTGAGACCCCTCAACAGCCCCTGCATCTCCTCAGGATTCTCCTGTACCATGCCCGCAGCACTGCATCTCCTGTACCATGCCCACAGCCCTGCATCTCCTGCACCATGCCCACAGCCCTGCATCTCCTGCACCATGCCCACAGCCCCTGCATCTCCTGTACCATACCCACAGCCCTGCATCTTCTGTACCATGCCCGCAGCTCTGCATCTCCTGTACCATGCCCGCAGTCCTGCATCTCCTGTACCATGCCCGCAGCCCCTGAATTTCCTGTACCATGCCCACAGCCCTGCATCTCCTGTACCATGCCCACAGTCCTGCATCTCCTGTACCATGCCCGCAGCTCCTGCATCTCTGCACCATGCCCGCAGCCCCTGCATCTTCTGCACCATGCTCGCAGACCCTGCATCTCCTACACCATGCCAGAAGCCCTGCATCTTCTGTACCATATCCATAGCCCTGCATCTCCTGTACCATGCCCGTAGCCCCTACATCTCCTGTACCATGCCCGCAGCCCTGCATCTCCTGTACCATGCCTGCAGCCCTGCATCTCCTGTATCATGCCAGCAGCCCCTGCATCTCCTGCACAATGCCCGCAGCCCCTGCATCTCCTGCACCATGCCCACAAACCCTGCATCTCCTGCACCATACCAGCAGCCCCTGCATCTCCTGCACCATGCTGGCAGCCCCTGCATCTCCTGCACCATGCCCGCAGCCCCTGCATCTCCTGCACCATGCCCTCAGCCTCTGCATCTCCTGCACCATGCCCACAGCCTCTGCATATCCTGCACCATGTCTGCAGCCTCTGACATCTCCTGTACCATGCCCACACAGCCTATGACCACCTCCTATACCATGTCCGCACTTTTACCACTTTTAACAGGAATTTGCTCTTATATTTAGATAAAGCCCTATGTGCTTTCATATCTGTCTTATCTATAATACATTCTTCAAATGTGTTTTTAAAATGCATGATTTTCCCTTTTATGAACAACAAAATAATGACCTTATGCTGTTGGGCTGGTATAATAATGCTATGGGGCTGGTATGAAATTATTTCCAGGGCTGAATTTTATTCCCAGTCCGGCCCTGCTTACAATAAACACATTATAGCAGGCGACCCCAGACAGGTGTCCTGAGCTGATGACATCAACATCTGCTTTGAGTCTCACAGTGTGAAGCAGTCACTATTGGTACTGGTGCAGCTAGGCCCTAAACATGGATCCCGGGCCTAGGTTCCCAGAGTCTGTGTGTTTTGGGGAGACATGAACTTGAATTAGAAACAAGACCACTCCAATGATCCCCCAGGCATTCACCTCTCAAAGAGTAGTGTTCCCTTAAATGCCAAGACCCAAAGTCAGTAGGGAAGAGGCTAGCCTGCAGTCCCCTCCAAAAGTCTCTGTTCTGGGTGAGTCTGTCACACATACATATTGATCATGCATACATTCACGTGCATAAACTCACATACACACAGATACACTATATTGTCAAAAGTATTGGGACACCTGCCTTTACACACACATGAACTTTAATGCCATCCCAGTCTTAGGCCGTAGGGTTCAATATTGAGTTGGCCCAGATCTTTGCAGCTATAACAGCTTCAGCTCTTCTAGGAAGGCTGTCCACAAGGTTTAGGAGTGTGTCTATGGGAATGTTTGACCATTCTTCCAGAACCACATTTGTGAGGTCAAACACTGATGTTGGATGAGAATGCCTGGCTCACAGTGTCGGCTCATTCATCCCAAATGTGTTCAATTGGGTTGAGGTCAGGACTCTGTGCAGGCCAGTCAAGTTCCTCGCTCATCTAACTCGCTCATCTATGTCTTTATGGACCTTGCCTTGTGCACTGGTCCAAATCGTTTGGTGGAGGGGGGATTATGGTTTAGGGTTGCTTTTAAGGGGTTGGGCTTGCCCCTTTAGTTCCAGTGAAGGGAACTCTTAAGGCATCAGCATACCAAGAAATTTTGGACAATTTCATGCTCCTAACTTTGTGGGAAACCGTTTGGGGATGTCCTCTTCCTGTTCCAACATGACTGCACACCAGTGCACAAATTTAAGTCCATAAATACACGGTGTACAGGACGCCAAGGTTGGGTCCTGGACAGTCGCTATATACAGTGGGTACGGAAAGTATTCAGACCCCCTTGAATTTTTCACTCTTTGTTATATTGCAGCCATTTGCTAAAATCATTTAGGTTCATTCTTCTTCCTCATGAATGTACACATAGCACCCCATACTGACAGAAAAACACAGAATTGTTGACATTGTTGCAGATTTATTAAAAAAGAAAAACTGAAATATCACATGGTCCTAAGTATTCAGACCCTTTGCTCAGTATTTAGTAGAAGCCCCCTTTTGATCTAATACAGCCAGGAGTCTTTTTGGGAAAGATGCAACAAGTCTTTCACACAAGGATTTGGGGATCCTCTGCCATTCCTCCTTGCAGATCCTCTCCAGTTCTGTCAGGTTGGATGGTAAACGTTGGTGGACAGCCATTTTTAGGTCTCTCCAGTGATGCTCAATTGGGTTTAAGTCAGGGCTCTGGCTGGGCCATTCAAGAACAGTCACGGAGTTGTTGTGAAGCCACTCCTTCGTTATTTTAGCTGTGTGCTTAGGGTCATTGTCTTGTTGGAAGGTAAACCTTCGGCCCAGTCTGAGGTCCAGAGCACTCTGGAGAAGGTTTTTGTCCAGGATATCCCTGTACTTGGCCGCATTCATCTTTCCCTCGATTGCAACCAGTCGTCCTGTCCCTGCAGCTGAAAAACACCCCCACAGCATGATGCTGCCACCACCATGCTTCACTGTTGGGACTGTATTGGACAGGTGATGAGCAGTGCCTGGTTTTCTCCACACATACCGCTTAGAATTAAGGCCAAAAAGTTCTATTTTGGTCTCATCAGACCAGAGAATCTTATTTCTCACCATCTTGAAGTCCTTCAGGTGTTTTTTAGCAAACTCCATGCGGCTTTCATGTGTCTTACACTGAGGAGAGGCTTCCGTCGGGCCACTCTGCCATAAAGCCCCGACTGGTGGAGGGCTGCAGTGATGGTTGACTTTCTACAACTTTCTCCCATCTCCTGACTGCATCTCTGGAGCTCAGCCACAGTGATCTTTGGGTTCTTCTTTACCTCTCTCACCAAGGCTCTTCTCCCCCGATAGCTCAGTTTGGCCGGACGGCCAGCTCTAGGAAGGGTTCTGGTCGTCCCAAACGTCTACTATTTGAGGATTATGGAGGCCACTGTGCTCTTAGGAACCTTAAGTGCAGCAGAAATCTTTTTGTAACCTTGGCCAGATCTGTGCCTTGCCACAATTCTGTCTCTGAGCTCTTCAGGCAGTTCCTTTGACCTCATGATTCTCATTTGCTCTGACATGCATTGTGATCTGGAAGGTCTTATATAGACAGGTGTGTGGCTTTCCTAATCAAGTCCAATCAGTATAATCAAACACAGCTGGACTCAAATGAAGGTGTAGAACCATCTCAAGGATGATCAGAAGAAATGGAAAGCACGTGAGTTAAATATATGAGTGTCACAGCAAAGGGTCTGAATACTTAGGACCATGTGATATTTCAGTTTTTCTTTTTTAATAAATCTGCAACAATGTCAACAATTCTGTGTTTTTCTGTCAGTATGGGGTGCTATGTGTACATTCATGAGGAAGAAGAATGAACTTAAATGATTTTAGCAAATGGCTGCAATATAACAAAGAGTGAAAAATTTAAGGGGGTCTGAATACTTTCCGTACCCACTGTATCTCCTGTATTTGGGTTATGGTCCCTTTAAGGAAAGTTTGCTAATGTTCAGGGGGTCACCCAGGACGGGTGAAAAATTCCTGGGAATAGTAAAAATCAGGAGGACTGACTCGCAGTTCTCTCTGTATTGTAAAGAGAGATATTTGGGACACGGAATTTGGGGGGCTCTGTAGTGATATTCGGGTGGGAAAGAGCCCCCACCCCTGACCAAAAGGGATTTAAGCGCACACAGGGTTAAGACCCAGGGGAAGCAGACCTTAAGAGACAGGAAGCAGCAATAGGTGAGTGTGGGGAGGAGTAGTTTGGTGGTTGCACCTGTCTGAAGAAGCTGCAAGTTTGCTGGAGGCTGCCAAAAGCTGCTGAGAGGTCTATTAAGGACTGTTACAAACCTTGGGGTGAAGACCCATCTACAAAACCGTATGTGCCTTTTTCCTTGCTTTGTTCCTTTGCGCTGAAGAAAAGCGGACTTTATTTTGTGTTTGATTTGTGAGCTGCTGGAAGCCTGTTTAAGTTTGCTGAAATAAAGCCTTTTTGTTCATGTTTTAAACGGTTGTGCACTCAATCCGGTGGAGCTAGAACCCCCAAACTTTACAACGGATAAGCAAGTTTGGGTTGGAGGAACTTGACTGGCCTTCACAGAGTCCTGACCTCAACCTGGTAGAACACCTTTGGGATGAATTAGAGCACAGACTGCAAGCCAAGCCTTCTCTCCAATATCAGTGCCTGACCTCACAAATGTGCTTTTGGAAGAATGGTCAAACATTCCCATAGACACACTCCTAAACCTTGTGGACAGCCTCCCAAGAAGAGTTGAAGCTGTTATTTGCTGCATAGGGTGGGCCAACCTAATATTAAACCCTACGGACTAAGACTGGGATGCTATTAAAGTTCATGTGCAGGTAAAGGTAGGCGTCCCTATACACTTGACAATATAGTGTACATATACTTACACACACACATGGCTCCCACTGCTGCCTTTGTGAGAGCAGGGAAAGAGGAGAGACCCTCTGCGGATGCACACAGCACTGGATTAATACAGGACTCAGGTACTGTAAGTATAAAGGGAGGTAAGGGGGCAATACAATTACTTGACATTTTTACCCTAATGCAGAGAGTACATTAAGGTAAAAAATGTCTTGCCTTTAGAACCACTTCAGATGTACAAATTGCCTTTATGTCCTGGTTTTCCTTATGAAATAATATGGTTTTGTGGAGCAGCTGAGAATATAGGAAATTCTTGAAGATCACATCTGTATATAACTTCAGACTGCCAGGTATTTTTTTTTTTTCCATTGTATTGCTTCATAAATTATGCTTGGAGAAATGTTACCATGTCCTGAAGGAATATCCTACCATGCATTTTGCAGGTTCAGACCTTTTTATTAGATGTAAGCTCATCCATGAATTTATTCTTGATAGACTTTAGTTTGAAGAGAAAGCATTTCTAATAAAGTTGATAGTGGTTGAGAAATACCTATATGTTTTATTCAGTTGTATTGTAAGTAAAATAAAAAAGAATTATTCAAGTACATGCTTTTCTACTTTGTAGTTTCCAAGCCCCAAAACAATTTGTTCTCAAGATGATAGCTGCAAAAAAGGTCATGCTGACCCACAGAGTAATGGTATGTTCTCTCTTTCATATTCATGCTTTGTTGGAAATTCAGCTGTTTATATATATGAGAATCCTAGCAGAGAATATTTACTAGGTCACAATGAACATGAATGTTTGAGCCTGTTGTGCTGAAATGTATAAAGAAGGCAAATGCAGTTAGTAAGAACAATAATACTCTGTGATTTGGCTGTAAACAGAGCTGTCGGAGTTTAGTAAACAGAGAAGGAACAGTGATTATACGGGTTATCTGACTCTAGAGTTAACTGGATGTATTCTTTCTCTGTTCACTCTTTAACGTGCACAACTGTAAGAAGGTTGCATCATGCCAACCATCCTCAAAGGTCTGTAGTCTTCATAGCTAGAGTCCAAACTGCCATAATATCCGGGACACCTTCCATCAACAACCCCCCCTGCCCAAAAAAATATGATTTTTGATACCTTTTTGGTCACCAGTTTAGACGGGTGGTATACAATGTGCAGTTGTCTGTCTCCTTCATCATTTCCTCTCAGTTCTGTATTTGTCACCTTTATTAATGTCTCTCAGTTCCCTGTGTCACCTTCATTACTGTCCTCTCAGTTCTCTTTGGGTCACCTTCATTACTGTCCCCTCAGTTTCCTGTGTCACCTTCATTACTGTCCCCTCAGTTCCCTGTATCACTGTCATTAGTGTCTCCTCGGTTCCCCGTGTGTCATCTTTATTAGTGTTGTTTCAGTTCCCTGTGTCACCTTCATTACTGTCCTCTCAGTTCTCTTTGGGTCACCTTCATTACTGTCCCCTCAGTTTCCTGTGTGTCTCCTTTATTAGTGTTCCCTCAGTTCTCTGTTTAGCCTTCATTAGTGTCTCATCAGTTCCCTGTGTGTCACCTTATTAGAGTCCCCCCAATTCCCTATTTGTCACCTTCATTACTGTCCCCTCATTTTCCTGTGTCACCTGTATTACTATTCCCCAAGTTCCCCTGTGCCACCTTCATTACTATTCACTCACTTCCCCTGTTTAACTTTCATTACTCTTCCCTCAGTTCCCCTGTGTCACCTTCATATCCCCTCACTTGTCACCCTTAGTACTGTCCCCCACTGTGTCACCTTCTTTATGACTATTCCCTCAGTTGTTCCCCTGTTTCACCTTCATATCCACTCACTTATCACCTTCATTACTGTCCCCTACTTGTGTCCCCTTCTTCATTAATATTCCCTCACCTTCTATCCCCTCTGGTGAGTGAGGTCCTTCAGTCTGACCACGGGCAGGAGAAGGAGAAGTGGGGCAGCCTTCGAATCAATCTGAGCCAGCAGTTCAGCAGCAGCACATGATCACTCCAGTCCCTGCTGCAAGTCACTCCCTCTGCATGCCGCCAGAGAAGGAGGAGGTGGGTGGAGACAAGAGTGAAGACGATCACACCAGTCCCTGCTGCAAGTGCAAGTCACTCCCTCTGTCTGCATGTCGCCAGGCGCTGAAGAAGGGAGAGGCGGGTGGAGACAGCAGTGCTCCTGGCCTCACTATGAGAGTCTGTGACGTCACTGGTTGCTAGATGCCAGGAGGGGGCAGCCCTAGCAACCAGTTCCAGCAATGTAGTTAGTAGGCTGGCTGTGTCCTCTATTTCATTCTGAGACACTGTATTGTCCCGGAATGAAGGTGCCCGTGACCCAGGACAGACATGTTGATTGCAGGACAGTCCCGGGCAACCTAGGACACGTGGACACCCTATCATAGCGCATAAGTGCGCTTTATCAAAGTGTGTGAAAAATGCCTCCTCCTGGACCCAGAACCAGTACACTTTATGTTAACATACCAACATGTCATATTTTAGCTGTGCACCTTGGTCAGGACCGCCACTGCCTATATTTCTATTGTTCAAATTTCGAATAAACCATTGGGTGATGATAGGAACTGCCATAGATTATAAGGGTAAACTCTGTAGACTGCCATTATACTCTTGGGCAGTTTCCCATCATTATCTGGTGTTTGTAATTCTACTTTAGATATAAAGGAGTATAGGCTGCGGTGGTCATGGGAAGACCATGCATTAGTAAGTTGGTTTATGAAAACAAACATGTATGGAGTCTTGGAGGTAATACTGGTGCTGAGGCAAAAATGAAAAAGGCCATTTAATTGGAAAGCTAAAGAAATGCACTTATCCAAATGTTTGCTAAGGCCTATCACTTTTCCTGCTTGTCCCGATTACTTCCACATTTATAGAATAGTTTAACTGTACTGTAGGAATTTAGAGTAGAGTAGAGTAGAATAGAAATGTGTAGTTGCAGGAGAACACTGAAGAAGGGAGGTATATTTATGGAAGTTTACCAAAAAAGAGAGGTGTAGCTAGAGTGGTAGAGAGTGATAGCTGTTCCAGGAGCCAAACATCAATTCAAAGACTTCTGTGTAATAGTGAATGGCAGTCATAGCCTGGACCCCTACCAGGCCACGCCCCCAACATATTTTACTCTGCCCTCCGGAGAATACTCATGGGGATGTGAGTAGGCTCTAGTGGGCGGAAGGAATTGCATTAGGGGCGTAACCTGGTGGGGGTCCAGGCTGAGATTGTCATTCACTATCACACAGCAGGCTTTGACTTGATATGCGGCTCCTGGGATACCTATCACTCTCTACCATTGCCTGGAGCCTAGATGAGCTCCTTCCCAGCCAGCACTAGCAGCAGTGGGCACAGGACTTCATTCCCATACAGCCTGAGCGGCTTACACATATACAGTATCTTGATTCACAGGTGTAGTTAGAGTAGTACACTGAAAACAGAAGGTGTAGTTATATTTGAAGAAGAGAGGTATAGTTATAGAAGTGCACTGAAGAAGAGAGGTGTAGTTATAGAAGTACACTGAAGAAGGGAGGTGTAGTTATAGTAGTACACTGAAGAAGGGAGATGTAATTATAGTAGTACACTGAAGAAGGAAGGTGTAGTTATAGTAGTACACTGAAGAAGGGAGGTGTAGTTATAGTAGTACACTGAAGAAGGGAGGTGTCGTTATAGAAGTGCACTAAAGAAGTTGTAGTTATAGTAGTACACTGAAGAAGGGAGGTTTAGTTATAGAAGTGCACTGAAGAAGGGAGGTGTAGTTATAGTAGCACACTGAAGAAGGGAGGTGTAGTTATAGCAGTACACTGAAGAATGGAGGTGTAGTTATAGTAGTACACTGAAGAAGGGAGATGTAGTTATAGTAGTACACTGAAGAAGGGAGGTGTAGTTATAGTAGTACACTGAAGAAGGGAGATGTAGTTATAGTAGTACACTGAAGAAGGGAGATGTAGTTATAGTAGTACACTGAAGAAGGGAGATGTAGTTATAGTAGTACACTGAAGAAGGGAGGTGTAGTTATAGAAGTACACTGAAGGGAGGTGTAGTTATAGTAGTACACTGAAGAAGGGAGGTGTCGTTATAGAAGTGCACTGAAGAAGGCCAGTGTAGTTATAGTAGTACACTGAAGAAGGGAGGTGTAGTTATAGAAGTGCACCGAAGAAGGGAGGTGTTGTTATAGTAGACCACTGAGCTGCGAAATAGCCCACTTATTTTGAATTTCAATCTAGGAAAAGTTATTTATGCTTGTGTATTAGAAACAGTATACAGTAGCAGTGGCGGCCAGTGTGTTAGGGGCGCCGCCCCCCTATCCATGTGTCTGGCCCCCTAATCTACATGCGGGGAGCCGGTCGCATGGAGCTCAATGGGCTTTTTTTTTTCATCACCTGATTAGAGCCAGAGGCTCTAATAGGCTTCAGGAAAGGGTGGACCCGGGGCGCAGAGCAATGCGCCCGAGCCCACCCATTGTGTGACAATAGCGAATGAAAATTCACTATTGTCACACGGATCCTCCTCCTGGCCAATTAGGAAGCGCGTCCGATACGTGCTTCCTGATTGGCCGAAAGTCAAACCCCATGCCATTGGCTGGGGAGGAGGCGGGAGGACTGAGGACGCCGGGGAACTGAAAAGCTGCGAGCCGCCGCTGAGGACTGCCTTCTCCCATCGTGTGCTGTGACTCAACGGTGTGTAGATGGAAGGAGTGGCCATTCTCCTCTATGTGATGAGGAATAGTCCGAGCACTAGCAGTAGAGTGGAGTCAGTTATCGCAGCGCTGTACATTGCTGTCAGTGTGTCCGGGCTGCGCTGCTGCTGAAGATGTTCTGAAGATGGAAAGAAAACCCATCTCTGTTTATTTTAACTACTGGAATATGCGACCCTCATGGATCAGAACTATGACATTCCCCAAATATTCTCCATAGCACCTTCACATAGCAAGGGCATTCCTACAATAGCCAGGTATTTGATGTGTATGATAAGACTAATGGAAAAACAGCAGAGAAAGTATAAATGGTATTTGCACTTTTTAGTTTATAATAGTCTGTGGTCCTCATTGTGACACATAGGACTACATTCCAGTATAGGTCCCTCTTTACACAGTGCCCTCCTTCCCAGTGCCTGGATGTTACTGGGGCTTTGCATTCTGGAGTTGATAATATTCTAGATGCTAAAAGTGTTTTTTTTTTATCAGTTGTAGCTTTAGTGATTCTTGGTTTAACAGATTGGAGTAGCCTGGATGTGGTCAGGGATTTGACACATCTGAGTACCAGAAGGCACCAATGATTTTAGACACCACAAATGTCTACATCACAGTTTCTATAACTCACAGAATATTTGTTGGCTATTTCTGTCTGTACAATATGCTTACAGACAATAAACCATTTATTACAGATTTTAGACACCCCATCATTGCTAAATTCCAGTAATCAGTTGTGGAAACCCAAAATTGGCATTGTCTACCTTTTAGATAAGCTTTGGGGTATCTGAGGTAAGTGCACTGGTCTCGCGCGGGGAGGGGGACACGCTTACGCTGGTCATTCTGCATTGAAAGGGGGCATGCTGGTATCTCTGCATTGAAAGGGGGCACACTGGTCTCTATGCATTGAAAGGGGGCATGCTATACCTTAATTACTGAAGGCCCCTTTCACACTTTTGTGACCTCAAAGTCACGCAATTTTTTTACAGCGTTTCTTTTTTTTACAGCGTTACAGCCCGCTGTATATCCTGTACGAGAAGGGAGAAGGAGGTAGGCTAGTCTGCCCGACCTCCTCCCCATGTCCCCCCTGTGCCATAGTCTTCCAGCTTTCAATGTGCCATAGTCTTCCAGCTTTCAATGTGCCATAGTCTTCCAGCTTTCAATGTGCCATAGTCTTCCTGCCTTCCATGTGCCATAGTCTTCCTGCCTTCCATGTGCCATAGTCTTCCAACCTTCCATGTGCCATAGTCTTTCTACCTTCCATGTGCCATATTCTTCCAGCCTTCCATGTGCCATAGTTTTCCAACCTTCTATGTGCCATAGTCTTCCTGCCTTTCATGTCCCATAGTCTTCCTGCCTTTCATGTGCCATAGTGATCCTGCCTTCCATGTACCATAGTGATTCTTCCTTCCTGTCTTATATGTACCAGATTGCTCCTTCCTGCCTTCCATGTGCCATAGTGCTCCTTCCTTCCTGCTTTTCATGTACCATAGTGATCCTTTCTGCCTTCCATGTGGCATAGTTAACCTTCCTGCCTTTCAGGTGTCATAGTGACCCTCCCTGCCTTCTCTGTGCCATAGTGATCCTTCCTTTTTCCATGTGCCATAGTGATCCTTCCTTCCTGCCTTCCATAGTTATCCATAGTGATCCTTCCTGCCTTCCATGTACCATAGTGATCCCTCCTTCATTTCTTTTATGTACCATAGTGATCCTTCCTACCTTCCATGTACCATAGTGATCCCTTCTTCCTTTCTTCCATGTACCATAGTGATCCTTCCTTCCTGCCTTTCATGTGCCATGGTGATCTTTCCTTTCTGCCTTCCTTGTACTATAGTGATCCCTCTTCCTTTGTTCCATATACCATAGCAATCCTTCCCTCTCTCTTTCCCTAAGGGTTGGCTCATACTGCAGTACTTATTCTCTGGCTCCATCCCGGGTGTCAGGGACTTACTACCCTGTGCAGGCGCACTGGCGCCGCTAACCGGCGAACGCCTATGCGCATGCGCTGACGCTACCATGGATAGTTTGCGGCTCTCTTGCGTTTGCACGAACGCACATGCGCACGCAATTCTCTTTGGCGCCAAGCGTCCTATTTAAAGCCAGTGATCACTCTGAAACATTGCTGTGTGATCTTCAGCTCTCCTGTACCCTGTAACCTGTTATTATCTGCTGTTCCTGTTTACCTGAACCGGCTTGTCTTTGGATTCTGATTACCTGCTGCCCGTCCTGACCTCGGCTTGTCTAGACTATTCTCCTGCCTCATCCTGATCTGTTTACCCGTTACCGGCTATTGGTCCTGGACCTGCTTCTGGCTCAACCAGGGAATCCGGGGAACTGCGACCTGGTGTTAGCAAGCTGCCAAGTCCATCCCCACCATCTGGGGCCCTGGTGAAAACCGGCTAACACTTACACTTTGCGCCTCTGGCGAACCTTTGTCACGCCAAGACACTCCTCTTACGTCAAGCTCTGCCATGTTACCCCGTGACAGTATCACACAGCCATGACTGAGCCTGCAAGAGGAGCCTCTCCTATGGATGAGATCTGCCAGCATCTCGTGGCCCTCACTCAAGCTGTTAAGTCTCTGCAGGAGGGTTACACCCAGTTGGAGGGTCGTGTCCAGTCCCTAACCTCCACCACGGACCCTACAGTTTCTTCTGCTTCCATGGCTTCCACCGGGAATCCCTCCGGTCCCCCGGTGGTGATGCTGCCTCCTGAGCCAAGGGTCCCTACGCCGGAAAGGTTTTCAAGGGATCGGAGCAACTTTAGAGCCTTCCGCAATGCCTGCGAGTTATACTTCTCCCTGCAACCCCGAACCTTCTCCTTGGAGGCAACTAAGGTGGGGTTCATCATAGCCCTGCTGCAAGGTGAACCTCAGTCCTGGGCTCACCACCTGCTTGAAGAACGCAGTAATCAGTTGAACACCATGTCAGCATTTTTTTGACGCAATGGCGCAGTTATATGAAGACCCGCAGTGCACTGCCACCGCAGAAACCGCTCTCACCACACTTCAACAAGGCCGTAGAGCCGTGGAAGATTATGTCACCGACTTTAGGCATTGGAGTACGGACACATACTGGAACGACGCAGCTCTGCGACATCAGTTCCGCCTGGGTCTTTCAGAGAGCTTGAAGGATGAACTGGCCCGAGTGGGCATATCCGAAACCCTGGAGGCATTAATCGCCCTGGCCATACAGATTGACCGCCGGCTCCGTGAACGCAGAGCAGAGAGGTACACGCAGCAGACCTGTCCAGTCTGGATGATGCCACGGGTTCCCAATCCCGTTCACATCTTCTCCTCTGGTTCCCGTCTTAGCAGCGCAACTCCGGTTACCCCTGAATCGGATACTTCAGAGCCGATGCAACTTGGGCTTATGTGCCCCTCCTTATCGGCGGAAGAACGCTTACGGCGACGTCCGAACAACCTATGCCTGTATTGCAGAGAAGCCGGACACTTTGTACGCTCATGCCCAGCAAAGATGCGTAAGTGTCTTTCTATATCTCCCTCAAGTTACCCAGTTCCTGTCAACAATACCACTCACCTGGCTCTCTCTATCTCATTCCAGCTTCCAAAAGGCCCGATTCCGGTCACCGATATAATTGACTCCGGGGCATGCAGCTGCTTCATTGATCTTACCTTTGCTGCACAACAACGCATCCCACTCCGACCCAAGTCGCAAGGACTCTCCATTTTCCTAGCGGATGGGTCCCACATCAAGTCTGGACCAGTAACTCAAGAAACCCCGCCATTGCCTGTGGCCACCCTCGAAGGTCACAAGGAGTTGTTGTGCCTGGATGCCATTTCTTCTCCCTTGTTACTCGTTATTCTGGGGTTACCCTGGCTGCAAGCACACAACCCGCAAATAAACTGGACTTCTGGAGACGTCAAGTTTCAGTCCTCTTACTGTCAGAATCATTGCCTGCCAGTACGCCCCAGTGCGCCTAGCACCCTACTTTGTATGGACGCTGATAAGGAGATGCGTTCCTCTGTCCCAGTACACTATCACGAATACTTGGATGTCTTCAGCAAACAGGGGGCCGAGGCCCTACCCCTTCACCGCCCCTATGATTGTCCGATTGAGTTGCTCCCGGGGGCAGAGACCCCTTTCGGACGCATCTTTCCTTTGTCGGAACGGGAATTGGGTACACTAAAGGATTATGTAACGGAAAATCTAGAGAAGGGATTCATCCGACCCTCTAGTTCTCCGGCAGGAGCAGGGATCTTTTTTGTGGAGAATAAGGACCATTCACTTCGGCCATGTGTGGATATCACATACCTGGTGGAGATCGAGCTGTAGAGGGGGCTTCTCTTGCACCTCCTGTCCAACACCCCTGGTAGAGATGACAGGTGGTGTAGGACACAGAGTGGCACGAGGGCCAGTATAGCAGGTGGTGCCTTGGCAGGAGGCTGATGGCTGTGGATCACTGGATGAGCACCTGGAACTGGAACTCGGTGATGCTGGATGAGAAGGCAGGAACGAAGCCGGAACACAAGCCAGGGAGACGTCAACAGCCGGGCAGCGCGGGTACAGGAACGTGAGAAAGAAGCGGAGTCAGGATACAAGCCAAAGTCGGTACACAGTCTGGCAGCGAGGTACAAAGGCATAAACACAAGAGCAGGGTCAATCACAGGCCGGGGTCACAGGTAGGCAGTTAGGTGTCCAAAGGAGAGTCGAGGGCAAGCCGGGTCAGTACAGGTAATCCAGAAGCAGGTCAGGGCACAGGTAAACAGGAACAAGCTGAAAGACCACTCAGCAATGTGCTCCTGTCACTACTCAGTTTAAATAGGCTGTTTGGCGCCAAATGCGCGCGCATTCGCGCATGCGCACACGCACACTTCTTCCTGTATACCCAGTGATGTGCCTGGGCATGCGCACCAACGCCTGTTTGGGTCCAGCTGAGTGTCTCTTACAGTGGACTACCGTGAATTAAATAAGATTACGGTCAGAAACCGTTACCCCCTGCCTTTGATTCCCGAACTCTTCCAGAGATTAAGAACCGCCTCTGTATTTACCAAATTGGACCTGCGTGGAGCCTACAACTTGGTCCGTATCAGGGAGGGGTATGAATGGAAGACAGCATTCCGCACCCGATTCGGTCATTACGAATTTTTGGTAATGCCTTTCGGTCTCTGCAATTCCCTGGCCACCATCCAGCACTTCATTAACGATATCTTTAGATACTATCTGGACATTTTTGTGATTGTTTACTTGGACGATATCTTGGTCTTCTCTTCCTCTCTGGTCCAGCATCGAGAGCACGTTAAAAGGGTACTCCACCGACTCCGGCAGCACAGACTCTACACAAAACCTGAAAAATGTGAGTTCGAACAGCAGAGTATCCAGTTCCTTGGTCTGGTGATTTCCTCAGAAGGGGTCAAGATGGATCCACAGAAGGTCTCCGCCATCCTGGATTGGCCTGCACCTGTGGATAAGAAGGGGGTTCAGCGTTTCATAGGATTTGCAAATTTCTACAGGAGATTTATTAAGGGATTCTCCTCCATCATCTCCCCTATTACCCTGCTCACCAAGCAGAGTACCCGTTTTCACTGGACTCCCGAAACTCAGGTCGCCTTCAGGACCCTAAAAGAGCTGTTCACTTCTGCCCCTATCCTGAGTCACCCGGAGATCCTGCCCTGCCTTACATCCTCGAAGTTGATGCCTCAGAAATCGCAGTAGGAGCAGTTATCTCTCAGCGCCAAGGCATCAAGGACCTGGTCCATCCGGTAGCGTTTTTCTCCCGTAAACTTTCTCCAGCGGAGAAGAGCTATGACGTAGGAGATCGGGAACTCCTTGCCATCAAGACCGCCCTGGAGGAGTGGAGGTATCTGTTGAAAGGGGCAGCAAATCCCATACTCATCTACATGATCATAAAAACCTAGAGTATTTGAGGACGGCTAAACGCCTGAGACCCCGCCATGCACGATGGGGAAAAAAAAGTGCCCGATTTTCATTCCACATCACCTACCGACCTGGTTCCAAGAATACGAAACCCAACGCACTCTCCCGGATGTACGACAGCTCAAAAGAAACCCTTGTACCGGACACCATCTTAACCAGAGATAATTTCCTGTTATTACAGTCTGACTTTCTTACCTCTCTGAGACAAGCCACAGTAGATGTTCCCCATCCTCCTGGAACTGTACTGGTACCCAGGAATGGGTTGCTATGGAGAGGAGATAAAATTTTTGTTCCAGAAGATGCCCGGGTGTCCGTCCTGGGACTTTGTCATGACCACCCAATGGCTGGCCATTTTGGGATCCATAAGACCCTTGACCTTGTTCAACGCACGTTCTGGTGGCCTGACTTAAAGAAAAGTTTTAAGCAGTATATCACCTCCTGTGCTATCTGCACCTGAAGCAAGACAATCTGAAACAAGGCATGGGGCCTGCTCAGACCACTACCAGTCCCTGAAAGACCATGGAAGATGATTGCCATGGATTTTATTATGGAACTTCCTCTGTCAGACGGTTATTCTGCAATTTTTGTGGTAGTGGACCGTCTGTCAAAAACGGCTCATTTCGTACCACTAAGAAGTACACCCTCCGCTCCCGAGATGGCACAGGTCTTCATCAAGGAGATAGTGAGACTCCACGGGGTCCCAATGGACATTGTGTCGGATAGAGGAGTTCAATTTACTTCTCGTTTCTGGAGAGCTTTATGTGACTCATTGAAGATCAAGGTGTCAATGTCCTCCGCATACCACCCCCAGACTGACGGGCAGACTGAGAGGACCAACCAGACTCTTGAGCAATATATTCAATGCTTTACCACCTTTGTTCAGGATGACTGGGTGTCGCTACTACCATTGGCAAAGTTCGCATACAACAATGCCAAACACTCGGCTACAGGTCAGTCTCCTTTTTATGCTTTGTTCCTGAACCTACAGTGCCAGGTTTCGCCTAGGGTGTAAAAAATCCTTGCACCAGCCCTGCCTGAACCCATTCTTACATTAGTGTCCTTAGTCCCCACCCCTTCACATCTAGATCCCCTCTTGATGAGTGTCCTCAGCTCCCCCTTTACGTAGCCCCCCCCCCTCCACCCTTTTTACAGTAGTGTTTTTACACTTCCTTGACATCAACCCCCTCAACAGTACTGTCCTCTGTGCCTGTTTACATCATCCCCCCACGTTAATGTCCACAGCCCCCTCCCCCGCACTTCAGTCATCAGCCACCCCACCGTACAGTTCTCAGCCCCCTCCCCAACATCACAGTGCTCAGCCCCCCCCCCCCTCCACATTACTGTGCTCATTGTTCCCCAAATTACATTTCTCAGCCCCACACATCATGGTCCTCAGCCCCCACATTACTGTCATCAGTTCCCCCCACCACATCACAGTCCTCAGTTACCCCATTTTAATGTTCCTAGGCCCCAACATCACAGTTTTCATCCACCCCACTTTAATGTCCTCAGCCTCCATCCCCCACTTTGATATCCTCATCCCCTAACATCACAGTTACCAGTCCCCCCACTTTAATGTCCTCAGCCTCCCCCTACCACATCACAGTCCTTACCCCCCCCCCCCATTCTTCAGGTTCCTCCAAATTTAATGTCCGCAGCCCCCCAAATGATAGTTCTCAGCCTCCTCACATTATAGCCCCCCCCCCCTCCACACACACACATTCAGTCCTCAGTTCACATCAATCGCCCTTCATACTAGTTTCCTCAGCCCCCCTTTAAAGCTAATCCTCTGCATTGTGTAAAAAGTCTGTTTGATCCTGCCTTCTCTGATCCTCCCCTTTTTCCAGTGTCTCCAATCCATCTCCTGATAAGACAGAGCCTTTTGAGTCCCTCTGCACATGCTCATTTTGGTGTGTATTGCTAGAGAGTTTTTTGTTCTTGGGCGAGTGCTTGTGATCAGCACAGGGCCAATCAACACAGTCCAGACAGAGGGTCAGGGTCCTGCAGCCTCATAGGACAGTCAGAGTAAAGTGAAAACTCCTCCTACAAGCTTTAACCAGACACTGATAGAAGTCACAAGACTGCTATATACTGCTGATGAGAAAAGGGTATTTGGCTATTTATATTTACTAAAATAATTTAATTTCCTTGATCTGTGTACTGTGGGAGACTAGATATAGTGAGTGCAGGGTCCTGGGTTTAGCAACTTTAAAAACAGATTAGAACTCTAAGCAGAAGTGCAAATTCACATACCATATGGGTGAGGCACAGAGAGATTGGAGGGCGGGAGGCCCAGCATGTCTGAATGGAGGCCAGGAGCTGCAAGATAGTAATTGGTTGCTAGGACCGCCCCTCAACCTAGCAACTAGCAATTAATCACTTGTTTATTTACCACACCCTCCATCCAGAACTGCCCCACCTCCCACTGATTACAGGATTACAGAGCAACAGCTGCGGGAAGAAAAGGCTCCTAAACGGTGGGACTGCGGCAGTCCGAATGGGACAGTGACTCAGCCTGCATTCGGACCTCGGTCCGCCATTTAGTGATGCCTGTAGTATATGTTCCCACAGTAGTGGCTGTGTTTTTCTTTTTAATTAAAATTTTAATATTTTTTTTGAAAATTATTTTTATTCAGTTTTTAGGAAAAGAAAACAGAGAAAAACCATCCAACAGTAACAAACGGTTACAGAAAAAACAAAGCAGACATAAAAAAAAAAAGAAAAACAGAACAATCCGCCCAACCCATCCAAACCCACCCCCCCCCCCCAAACAGACACCAGCACCCTACATAATAGTCCGGATAACCGAGGTCAGAGGGTCGGCGCAGGCCCATGCCAGAAACACACACAGGCCAGCCCCGACCCCCAGAGATGAGCACCTTTAACTTCATCCAATCAAGCCCCCCTCAGCATATAACAAAACTCAACATCTACACAGCATAAAATTCAACCTGAGCAGCAACATAAAATACAGTACATAAGAGATGATAATGTATAACTCAAATGGCAGTATACAATGACAGGACACAGGGCCAGCGTCTAACTGAACCAATCAGAAGTATACAGCTAACCCACTGTAGCGGAGGATTCAACCCACGCTCTCCAAACCTTCTCAAACTTCTTGGGACAACCCCTAGACAGTCGCCTTATAGAGTGGTAAAACAGCATTGACTAAGCCCTTCCAAAATGAAAGCGAGGGAGGGGTCTCCTTCTTCCAATGCAGTAGGATCGCCTTTTTGGCATAGAATAGGAGAATACCAAGCAAAATTCTATGTGCCACCGAGGGGACCACCTCCTCCACCAAACCCAAGAGACAAACCCTCGGAGCTAGTGGAATTCGGGGTCAGCAGCACCTTAGTAAGACAGGCAGTCACGGCCCCCCAAAACATCTGGATCTGACTGCAGTACCAAAAAATGTGCGTTGCATCCGCCGGGGAAGCGGAGCAACGCCAGCACTCTGCCGATGAGGTCAGATATATCTTAGCCAAGCGAGCTGGAGTGTAATAAATTCTATGAAGAAATTTGAACTGTATGAGCCTATCCCTAGCGGACACTAAATATTTGAAGGGTTCAGTCCATACCTCCTCCCAGTCATCACCCTGAAGGTCAGGCACCTCAACTGTCCACCTGTCTCTACATCTAGTAATGCTAGGAGGCGTCAATCTAAACATGTCCTTGTACACAGTCGAAAGGGTCTTAAGCGTAGTGTCACAAGTCAACACACACTCCAGATCCGAGGGACACGGCTCCGCCTGGGAAGCGGTAAATTGGCTTTGGAATGCGTGACGCAGTTGGAGATACCGAAAAAAATAATTACTGGGCAGGTCATGTTTTTCCGTCAAACGGAAGGAGATCCCCTGCTACCGTGATGTCCCCCAAGGTCTTAACCCCCTTTACCACCCACACCACCGGATCCGGAAACTTGTAGAAGTGGGAGAGGTTAGGTTTCATCCACAGAGGAGTGGAAGGAGAAAACCCAACATAGCTGGGACAGGTCAATCGCAAGGACTGGGCCCACGCTCTAACAATTGCCTTCATGGAGAACGTCAAGGGGAGATCCGAGCCCAGACCTCTATTCAGGGACAATCTGAGGGACTCAAATGAGCCCAGATGAGCCGCCTCCAGGATCGTGGCCGAATCCCCGTCATCCGCCCTCAGTCAACGTCTCGCAAACACCATCTGACCCGCAAGGTAATACTTGCGCCAGTCAGGGAGTGCCAGACCTCCACTGCCCCAGGGCTCCCTGAGGGCCCGCAGGCCAATCCTGGGAGCCCCCGGGACCAGAGAAACGAACTAATAATGCTATCCAGTTTTTTTATAGAACGACATAGGAACCCATAGGGGAGAGTTACAGAGAAAGAACAATATAACTGGAAGAAATTTCATTTTGAGGACACTAATACGACCTAGAAGGGAGAGTGGGAGCTTCTTCCAGGCCAACACATGTTGTTGGAGTCTAGACAATAAGGGTAAGAGGTTCAGAGAGTAATAGTCTTGAGGGTGCCTAGTAACCCTGATCCCCAGGTAAGTAAAGCTATCTACCCAGCAAAGCGGTAGGTCCCCAGCCGCAGCAAGTCGGGCATCTTCATCCAAGGACAGGATTGAAGATTTCCTCCAGTTGACCCGAAGGCCAGAGCACCTGCCAAATTCATCCAATATGGACAGGGCCGCCCGAAGAGAGGGATCCGGATCCCCTAGGAACAATAACATATCATCTGCGTACAAGGCAAGGCATTCTTTAATGGAACCCACTCTGATCGAACCCACGGCTGGGGAGCTGCGCAACGCTATAGCTATAGGTTCGAGTGTGAGGGCGAACAGGAAAGGGGGCACCCCTGCCTCGTCCCCCGTCCCACCTGGAAGTAGGGAGATGTGAGATATCCGAGCCTGATAGCCGTTCTCGGACCATTATATAGAAGTCTAATCCACGTCCAGAAATTAGTCCCAAAGCCCATGAGTTCCAGGGTCTTAAGCATGAAGGTCCAGTTGACCGAATCAAAGGCCTTTTCAATATCAATGGAGACTACCACCCTCTTGCCCGAATCCCCCCCCCCCCCGGGATCTGGAGGTGAGTGAACAATCGCCTAATATTAGTATCCACAGACTTACCAGGCATGAAGCCTGTTTGATCTGGATCTATCAATGAGTGGATCACCCCGGCCAGCCTGTTAGCTAGGACTTTCGTCAAAATCTTAAGGTCCATGTTTAAAAGAGCAATGGGTCGATAAGAGGAACAGTCCAGGGGGGTCCTTATCGGACTTCGGCAATAAAACCATGTAAGCGTCCAACATAGAAGGGGGAAGGGCCTTGCTCTCCAGACAGTGTTGCAGCAAAGAGGTCAGTCTAGGCACCAATTGTTCAGAAAACTGTCTATAAAAGTCTGCCGGGAAGCCGTCTGGGCCAGGAGCCTTATGAGGCGGAAAGGCCGCAATGGCCCTCTCTACCTCAGAAGTCGTAATCGGTTCATCCAACATGGCGCTATCCTCAGTCGTCAGGGTCGGAAGGGTGACACTCCCCAGCAGTCCATCAACAGCCGAGGAGTCACCAACCGACAGTGGGGCGTACAGGCTCTCAAATAGTAATGGAACGTAGTAAGTATGTCTCTGGGATCAGTCTTTATAACCCCTTCCGCATTTCTAATAAGTGGGATATTAACTGGAGTCCTCTGGTCAGCCACCAGCATTGCCAACAATTTACCATTTTTATCACCTTGAGCGAACAACGATTCCCGTGTACGGTTGGTCGTAGTATGTGCAAGATCGGAAACGTGCAGGGAAAGAAGGCGTCTCGCCTCCAGCATCGCAACATAGCTGGTGTCAGATGGCGATTCCGCACGTTCCCTCGCCCACAGTCTCTCAGCCCCCTGCAGCGCCGTAACCTCACTATTATGGTCTTTTCTGGCTGTCTTAATGGCCGAAATACATTCTCCCCGTGTCACTACCTTGAATGCATCCCAAACCACCCGCTGATCTGCGGAATCCACATTCTACTCCCAATAGGATCGGATCGAATCACCCAGGTGAGAGGCGACCTGATCCTGTTGGAGCCAGCCAGCCACCAGGCGCCAACCCCGCACTCCAGCCCCCAATTGGAGGTTCACTGTCAAGAGTAGCGGGTTGTGATCAGACACCCCTCCAGCCAGGTACTCCGAGCCGACCAAGGAGGATTGGAAGCAGGTATTTCCAAATGCCAGATCAATTCGGGAAGACGATTGGTTGCCTAGTGGAAAGATAAGAGTATTCCCTCAACATAGGATGCTTCCATCTCCAAAGTTCAAGCACGCCCACAGTGGAGGCCCATACCGGCTGGTCCACAGAGGCAGAGCGGTTGGGGTTGGAGGTATCCAGCGCACCATCCAGGATGGCATTGAAGTCACCCATATACAGCATCAGAAGAGGATTATATTCAGCTAACTTATCTACCAAATCATACAGTAATTGTATCCCAAAAGGAGGAGGCACATATATCGCTACCATCAGCATTGTAACAGAGTAAATGTCCAAGAGCACTGCCACATATCTGCCCCCTGGATCGGAGATCACCTTTTGAATAGTACAGGGTAGAGATTTACTTATGAGAATGGAGACCCCCCTAGCATACGTGGAATAGGTGGCATGCAATGCCCTCTGGATCCACGGTCTCCTAAGAGCAAGAACCATATTACCATCCAGGTGAGTCTCCTGCAGCAGGAGGATATGTGGTTTAACCAATTTCAAGTACTGAAAGACACTGGCCCGCTTGAACTTATTATTCAACCCTCTCACATTCCAGGAGAGGAATTTAACATTGTCAGCCATGGGAATTAATAACATACGGATGGGGGAGCCAAGGGAAGGCCCAAAGCAAAATAAACTTCCATAGGCACTCAAGAAAAATGTAGTAAACACGTAAGGTAACCTCTATGCATTCATAAGTAACAAAAAGCAGGTGCTGGTGTAACATTTCCCCTGCCATCATACCAGAAACCCAAAAAATAACCAAAAAAAATAGAACAGAAAACAGTCCAGTATGCGGCTTGAATCCCAAACATCCCAAAAAATTGCAATGTGCGACGGTCCTCCAGTGTGAACAACAGTCCGGCAGGTAAGATGACAGTTACTGTCCCGCATGGAGACTCTAGAATCACCGGATGTTGATGGGTGTAGCAGGCCACACAATCCTTTCACCCCACAGTTACAAGTAAACTGAGGTAAAAAAAGGGGGGTATCCTCCCTGCAAATAGCTTAGTATGGACCCCAAACCATAAACAGCCAGAATGAAACCTCTCAGGAGTTATGCAGCAACAGCCGGATAAACAATGACAGGATTCGCAGGGAAACAGGCAGAAACAACCCAGGAAGATGGAACCGCAGGAACAGGCCTCAGGCAAAAGGTGTTAACGCAGGCCATCCAACCACTCTGAAACCTCTTGCGGGAAATCAAAGAATTTGACTGATCCATTATGTTGCACCCTGAGCCTGCTAGGGTACTGCATGCTATAAGTTATCTCCTTGGCTTGCAGGTGCTTCCTGACTTCAGTAAAGGAGCGCCGTTTCCTCTGTGTCTCCGCAGAAAAATCAGGAAACAACATGACACGTGCATTTTCAAAGCGTAGCTCAGGACGTTTCCGCGCCTCCGATAGGAGCATGTCACGATCCCTATAGTTGAGGAATTTGACCAGGAACGGCCAAGGGGGGGGGGGGGCTCCAGCTGGTCTGGCCCCAGCCGGGACCCGATGAGCCCGTTCAACCACATAAGTGGGGGTAAATCCTCCAGGGAAAGCAACTGCTTAAAAAATTTTTCAGCAAAGGGAGCAGGCCTTTTCCCCTCCACCCCTTCAGGGAGCCCCACAACTCTTACATTATTTCTCCTCTGTCTGTCCTCTGTGTCGTCAGCGCGGTGTTGCAAGGATTTCACAATGCCTTGTAATTCTGACAACTGTGCAGCATGGTTGTGAGAGCAGTCCTCCACCTCCGAGATCTTATCCTCCGCGGCAGTGAGGCGACCCCTGAACTTATGAAGGTCATGGCGGATGAGGGTACACTCGGATGCCGAATGATCTATTCTGACCATGAGCGCCGCCTTACATCCATCTATGGCCTCCAGGATCGGGGTGGTGATCGCCCTCTGATCAGTGTCCGCAGCCGGGGCAGCGCCCTTTGAGGCTCCTGGACTCCGCAAGTCAGCAGCCTGTTGCTCCTTCATGCCCGCACATGCGCCACAGCACCTCGCAGAGGACGGCAGCGCCAAGATGACGGAGGCGGAGCCCGGGCCTTTCGTGGAGCGGGTCTGACGCTGGTCCTGGGGCGGCTTCCACTGCGACTTGGGGGTCGAGGATGGCATCGCTGAGGCGCCGGGAGGTTCCCCTACCAAATAGGGTGAAAGAGCAGCCCACACACACCTAAAACAGAGGTATAATCAGGATATCCAGAGAGCTCCGGGCAGACACGTCTAGCCTCGATCACATCTGGCCACGCCCCCCATAATTTTAATTCTTAATTATAATACAGTTACCGTACATAATGTAGCTACTTTAGATATAAGTAGTACTTGATGAGCTACATATAAGTGGGCCCCAAGAGACACATTAAAGAACATTCATTGTCTGTGGCAGGTGTTAAATTTGAATCTATTTATTTGTATCTTGCAGGCATTCAAACCGGGAGATGTATACAGTATAACTCCACTTTTAAAACTTGTGAAGTGAGAGCATGGTGTCCTGTGGAGTCAAAAAGTACTCCAGAGTAAGTAGTCTGCTTATATGTCTAGTCAAAAACAATTATGAACCTGAGTACGAATATCATTCAAAACTTTTTTTTTTATCAACTCCACCTTTCAATATATATATATTGTGATATTCGGGGGTGTTTAGCTTGAGTGCAGAGCCTACCAGTGAGCTTAGTCCACACAGTTGTGCTGTTTAACCACTTGCCGACCGCCGCACGACTATCTACGGCGGCGGTCAGCCCCTCACAGGCAAAGTGACGTAGGTCTACGTCGCTCGCCTGTGAGGGTTTAGGGAGCGCGCGCGCGCCGCCGGAGGCGCGCTCCCGCGTGGTCACGGACCCCCCCCGCGCGTGTGACCGGCGGACCCGATCGCCGCCGGCCACTCTGCGATCGGGGGAGAGGGAGAAAGTCAGGCAGCTTGTGTAAACAAGCTGCCTGTCATTCTCCTCTCTGTATGAGAGCTGATCACATGGATCTACTATGTAGATCCATTGATCACTCTGCATACAGTTGAAGCCACAGCCAATCACAGTTAGAATCACGCCCCTAGGGACACACACAGCCCCTCCCTCTCAAATAAAGTTAACCCCTTCACTACCAGTGTATTTTTACAGTAACAGTGCATATATATAGCACTGATTACTGTAGAAATGTCACTGGTAACCCCAAAAGTGTCAAAAATGTCAGTCAAGGGTCCGATCTTTCCGCCGCAATGTCGCAGTACCGCAAAAAAAAACGCAGATCGCCGCCATTACGCGTTAAAAAAAAAAACAACAAAAATGACAAAAATCTTTCCCTTTGTTAGTAAACGCAATAACTTTTGCGCAAACCAATCAAAATACGCTTTTTGCGATTTTTTTTTACCAAACATAGGTAGCATAAAACAAATTGGCCGAAAATATTAAAAAATTTTGATTTTTACATTTTTTTTTGGGGGAATTTCATATAAAAAAAAGGGAAAAATATTGCTATTTTTGCAAAATTTACGCTCTTTTTTTGTTTATAGCGCGTGATCAAAAAATCGCACAGGTGATCAAATACCGCCAAAAGAAAGCTCTGTTTGTGGGAAAAAAAGGACGCCAAATTAGTTTAGGTACAGCGTCGCACGACCGCGCAATTGTCTGTTAAAGTCACGCAGTGCCGAATCGCAAAATACCCTCTGGTCGTTTAGCAGCCAAATCCTCCGGGGCTTAAGTGGTTAAGGGCTTGTTGGCCCTAAAGAAACATAAGTCCAATAACCTAACAGTTTCCCATGCAGGGGTTTCAGCTTTCCTCAGCAATAATGTAAACAAAAATGCAAAGCCACCTGGCTCTCTAGAAGCACCGCTGCTCAGGCTTTAACCACTTAAGCCCCGGAAGATTTTACCCCCTTCCTGACCAGGGGGTATTTTACGACTCGGCACTGCGTGACTTTAACTGACAATTGCGCGGTCATGCAATGTGGTACCCAAACGAAATTTACGTCCTTTTTTTCCCACAAACAGAGCTTTCTTTTGGTGGTATTTGATCACCTCTGCGCTTTTTATTTTTTGCGATATTAATAAAAAAAGAGCGAAAATTTTGCAAAAAAATGACATTTTCAACTTTGTCTTTTAAAAAATATCCAATATACTCAATTTATGTATTTTTTTTGGCCAAAATATATTTAACTACATGTCTTTGACAAAAAAATTCAATGAGCGTATTTTTATTGGTTTGCGCAAAAGTTAGAGCGTCTACAAACTATGGTGTAAATACTGAAATTTACGCAGCTTTAATTTCTGACTGCCTATCTCATTTCATGAAGTGCTAAAATGGCGGGGCAGTACAAAACCCCCCCAAACTACCACTTTTTGGAAAGTAGACATCCTAAGGAATGTTCTGAGAGGCATGTTGAGCTCATTGAATATTTCATTTTTTTGTCACAGGTGTTTGAAAAATGACTAAAAATTTTTTTTTTTTTTTTTTTTTACACAAAGTCGTCATTGAAATGATATATTGCTCACACATGCCATGGGTATATGTGTAATTACACCCCAAAATATATTCTGCTGCTTCTCCTGAGTACAGGGATACCACATATGTGGGACTTTTTGGGAGCCTAGCTGTGTACGGGTCCCCAAAATCAAATCACCACCATCAGAATTTCAAAGGGCGTACATTTTTCATTGCATTTTCTCACTACCTCTAACGGTTTAGGAGGCCCTGAAATGTCAAGATACCACAAACCCCCCCCAAATGACCCCATTTTGGAAAGTAGACACCCCAAGCTGTTTGCTGAGAGGCATGGTGAGTCCATGGAATATTTTATATTTTACCACAAGTTTTGGGAAAATTACTATTTTTTTTTTTTATTTATTTTTTTTACACAACGTTGTCACTAAAAGATAAAATTCTCACACATGACATGGGTATAAGTGGAATGACACCCCAAAATACATTCTGCCACTTCTCCTGAGTATGGGGATGCCCCATGTGTGAGACTTTTTGGGAGCCTAGCTGTGTACAGGACCGCGAAAACCAATCAACACTCTCAGGTTTTCTAATGGCGTAAATTGTGCATGTCACCTCTGCACTACCTGTCACAGTTTCGGAGGCCCTAAAATTCCAAGATAGCACAAACCCCCCCCCAAATGACCCCATTTTGGAAAGTAGACACCCCAAGCTATTTGCTGAGAGGCATGGTGAGTCCATGGAATATTTTATATTTTGCCACAAGTTCCGGGAAATATATATATATATATATATATATATATATATATATATATATATATTTTTTTTTTTTTTTTACACAAAGTTGTCAGTAAATGATATATTGCTCACACATGCCATGGGTATATGTGAACTGACACCCCAAAATACATTCTGCTGCTTCTCCTGAGTACAGGGATACCCCATGTGTGAGACTTTTTTGCAGTCTAGCCGAGTACAGGACCCCGAAAACCAATCATCGCCTTCAGGCTTTCCAAGGGCGTAAATTGTTGATTTCACTCCTGACTACCTATCACAGTTTTGGAGGCCATGAAATGCCAAGACAGCACAACCCCCCCCCCCCCCAAATGACCCCTTTTCGGAAAGTAGACACCCTGAGCTATTTGCAGAGAGGCATGTTGAGTATTTTGCAGATCTCACTTTTTGTCACACAGTTTTGGAAATTGAAAAAAGAGGGAAAAAAATGCATTTTCCTGTTTTTTCTTCATTTTCCAAAAAAAATGAGAGCTGCAAAATACTCACCATGCCTCTTAGCAAATAGATTGGAGTGTCTACTTTGCAAAATGGGGTCATTTGGGGGGGTTTTGTGCCATCTTGGCTTTTTATGGACTTCAAAATGTGATAGGTAGTAAGGAGTGAGATCAACAATTTACGCCCTTAGAAAGCCAAAAGGTGCGCATTGGTTTTCCGGGTCCTGTACGCGGCTAGACTGGCAAAAAGTCTCACACATGGGGTATCATTGTACTCAGGAGAAGCAGCAGAATGTATTTTGGGGTGTCATTTCACATATACCCATGGCCTGTGTGAGCAATATATCATTTACTGACAACTTTGTGTAAAAAAATTTAAAAAAATAAAAAAAAAATTTTTCCCCGAAACTTGTGGCAAAATATAAACTATTCCATGGACTCACCATGCTTCTCAGCCAGTAGCTTGGAGTGTCTACTTTGCAAAATGGGGTCATTTGGGGGGGGGGTTTGTGCTATCTTGAAATTTCAGGGCCTCTGAAACTGTGACAGGTAGTCAGGGGTAAAATCAGCAATTTACGCCATTAGAAAACCTGAAGATGTGGACTGGTTGTCGGGGTTGCGTACACAGCTAGGCTCCCAAAAAGTCTCACACATGTGGTATCCCTGTACTCAGGAGAAGCAAAAGAATGTATTTTGGGGTGTCATTTCACATATTCCCATGGCATGCAGGAGCAATATATCAGTGACAACTTTCTGTAAAAAAACAAAAAATAAAAAAATAATAATAATTTTCCCGAAACTTGTGGCAAAATATAAAATACTCCATAGACTCACCATGCCTCTCAGAAAAAAGCTTTGGGTGTCTACTTTTCAAAAAGGGGTCATTTGGGGGGTGTTTGAACAGTCCCAGCATTTTATGCTCAATCTTAGCCACACATCACCCACTCTTCTAACCACTTGAAAACCAAGCCTTTTCTGTGCCTTTTTGTTTACATGAAAAAATATTTTTTTTTTACTAGAAAATTACTTTGAACCCCCAAACATTATATATTTTTTTAAAGCAGAGGCCCTATAGAATAAAATGGTGGATGTTGCAAATTTTTTTGTCACACGATATTTGCGCACAGATTTTCCAAACGCAATTTTTGCGAAAAAAATACATTTTTTTTTAATTTATTGCACAAATACACTATATAATTCCAATTTTTTTGATAAAATTTAAAAATGATCTTATGCCGAGTTCATAGACACCTAACATGACATGCTTTAAAAATTGCGCATGCCTGCGCAGCGGCAAAAACATACGTACATTTTTAAAAACCTTTAAAAGTCTCTACAGGTTACCAGTTAGACTTACAGAGGAGGTCTACTGCAAGAATTACTGCACTCGATCTGGCGATCGCGGCGATACCTCACATGCATGCTGCAATTGCGGTTTACATATGACACTAGACCACCGCTTGCGTGCGCCATTGCGCGCAAGCACCGGGGGAAAGGGGGGGGGGCTCAATTTTTTTTTTTTTTCTTTTGCTTTTTTATGTTATTTTGACACCTTTCCTTTAATTTTTTTTTTTTTTTAAATCATTTTTATTGTTATCATAGTGAATTTAAATATCCCCTATGATAGCAATCTGTGGTGACAGGTACTCTTTTTTTAAAAAAATTGGGGTCTTTTAGACTCTAGATCTCTCCTCTGACCTTTAGGCATCTGACCACACCAAAATTGGTGTGATAAAATACTTTCCCAATTTCCCAATGGCCCTGTTTATTTCTGGCGAAACAGAAGTCATAAAATGCTCGTAGCCTCCGGCATCTTAGGCCATAGAGATGATTGGAGCCATTCTCATCTCCAATTAGCTCTATGGTTACATAACTGAACCACCGGCTGCACTCTCGGGTTAACCGGTGGGACAGGAGAGCCCGAGAAAAACCACGGAAGGCTGCGGAAGGCGGCGGTGGGGGGGGGGAGGCCCCTCCCACTGCATGTAAAAGCAGTCTAGCGGCCAATTACCTGCTAGGATTGCTTTTACATGTAAGCCGACCACTGGCTGTAAAAAACGATACCAAGATGATGCCTAAATCTGCAGGCATCATCCTGGTATAACCACTCAACGTCCAGCAATGCACCAGTACATTGCTGGTCCTTGTTTGGCATATAGGTTTTTTTTTTTTTTTCATGCAGCCTGTGGGCTGAACGAAAAAAAAGAGAACCTATCAGAAATCAGCACAGGAATAATGCGTAGTATTACTCATCATTAACCGCCCAAACAACCACCCACTGAATTTAATGATGGGTATACACGACACTATCCACGTATACCAAAATAGGATTTTAACTGCAGTGCTGAAATCAGAAAATCACCACAGCTGCTATCAGCAAAGGTATCCATATATGCTGAGCGCAAACACTGTTTGTGTCAGAATATATAAAATCAATGCGTGGTAGCGGACGAGTACCTGCAAGAGAAACAGGTCACAAAAGAATGAAAAAACAAACAAAGGACAATAAAAAAAAAAAGTACAGTAGGAAGAGTAGAAGGACATAAAATTACTGACACAACAACAGTTTTTGGATCCTTTTATTTTTCTTTCTAACTGTTTCTTGATTTGGGAGGGACTGCGATCTTCTGCGATCTTCTCTTCCAGCTTGGGTCTCTCAAAATGTCGATGGACATCCAACATCCTTCGAGACCCTGTGTTTGTGTGCCCTACACTGTGTCGTGCTGTACCCTACGCTAATACTCCACTAGTGTATGGTAGCGCTCGAAACATTCCCCGATGCAGAGACCAGGTTGGTCAGGACATTTGGGACAATAATAGCGGGTGTCACGCCTAAATCCGCGCCTGCTACAGACACGACATCTTCTTTGGGGCCATCTTTGGGTAGGGGTACTCGGGAGGACATGTGAAAAATGCCTCTCATGCAGCCGGCTCACTGCATCTGGAAGGGGAAGTTGGGCAGGCATGCCTCCTGGGTACAGGTAGGCAAGGATGATCTCTTCCTGGAATTCCCGGAAAGATCCAGTTCGTCCTGACGCCCTGTATAGGACAAAGGCGTTCAGCATCGCCAATTGAAATAAATAAACAGACACTTTTTTGTACCAGCGTCTGGCTTTACGGGCAACTAAATACGGCGCCAAAAGCTGGTCGTTAAGGTCCACCCCTCCCATATTAAGGTTATATTCGTGGACACAGAGGGGTTTCTCCATAACGCCAGTTGCCGTAGGGATTTGGACTGTCGTGTCTGGGTGAAGGGAGGACAGAACATAAACATCCCGTGTATCCTTCCACTTCACCGCAAGCAATTTGTCCGTTTTCAAGCAGGCTCTCGCCCCCCCGACTAAGACGGGAATCTACAAGCCGTTGGGGGAAGCCCCGGCGATTAGGTCGCACGGTGCCACATGCGCCAATTTGTAATTCGAGCAGGTGACTAAATAGTGGCACGCTTGTGTAAAAGTTGTCCACGTACAAATGGTACCCCTTTCCGGATAAGGGTGACACCAAGTCCCAAACAATCTTACCGCTGCTCCCTATGTAGTCTGGGCAGTTGGGGGGCTCCACACAGCTATCTTTTCCCTCATAGACCCGGAAACTAACTGTATAGCCTGTGGCCCTGTCACAGAGCTTGTACAGTTTGACCCCGTACTTGGCACGCTTGCTGGGGAGGTACTGTTTCATAGCAAGGCGGCCAGTAAATTTAATCAGGGACTCGTCAACGCAGACAACTTGTTCAGGGGTAAACAAGGCTGCAAACCGCTGATTGAAGTGGTCTATGAGGGGCCGAATTTTGTGGAGCCGATCGTATGCAGGGTCTCCCCGAGGACGACAGATTTCATTGTCGCTGAAATGCATAAATCGCAGAATTTGCTCATATCTCGCCCTGGACATGGAGGCAGAGTACATGCGCATATGGTGAAGTGGGCTAGTGGACCAATATAGCCGCACTTCACTCTGTTTAGTTATGCCCATGTTGAGGGAAAGGCCCAGAAAGATCTTAAATTCGGAAACCGTTATAGGATTCCAGCCGAATCGTCTGGCAAGGTGCGAATTTGGGTTGGCGGCGATAAATTGTTGAGCATATAAATTTGATTGATCCACAATAGATCTGAAAAGATCTTCCGTGAAGAACAGCTGAAAAAAGTTCAGGGGCGTAAAACCAGCTGTCTCCACGTGGATTCCAGGTTGGGCGGTGAATGGGGGAAGTACTGGCGCTGTAGAATCAGTGGGTTGCCAATTAGGAAATGCCAGCGCATCAGGGAGGGCACTATGGGCTCTACGGGCCTGTCTTCGAATACGCGGTGGCTGCGGGCCACTACTCGTGCTAGCCACCGCACCAGCTTCAACTGCACTTAGGGGACTCGCCACCTCACCAGGTGATACTGCAGTGCTGGTTGTACTAGGTCCAGGGTGTACTAGGCCGCTGGCGCTTGCCAGGTCGCCAGAAAAATGAGCGGCACTAGTAACCACACTCTGCTCCATACGAGCACCCTGCGATTCCTGCATCTCAACAACTTCAGAATGGGGTCGGGTACGCCTGGGTCTAACAGGGACCCATCTGTCGTCGGAGCTATCTGTCAGGGAGCCGCTGCCGTCATCTGGTTCGTATACTGACCCTGATTCTGCCGGTGAGGCTTCCCCATCGCTCTCACCTGACATGGTCATTATACTGTAAATAGCTTCATCACTGTACGAACGTTTAGACATTTTGGTAACTAAATTTACCCGTACAGTGATGCGACTCACAGGTAATAAAAGCACCTGGTTGTCGAAGACTATTTCAAGCGCTACCAAAAAACTGCTAATGCTAGCAGGGATCAGGCCTGACTCTGCTAACACAGCGGTTTTGTGTCTTGTGTTTTTTTGCAAGTGACAGTAATCTATTGATTACTACACTTGCCTGGGTGAAAGGGTTAAACGCAGGTGCTGGCAGGAATCAGTACTGATCGTGCAAACACCGCGTTTTGGGAACCCTAAACTATGGGGGCGCTAGTATAGCTCTGATCAGATCAGATATTGATCTGTTCAAACACTATACTAGAAATGGAAGTGTATGTGCGTGCGTGCGTGTGTGTGTGGCAATCAAGGGGTTATTTCTAAACTATGCGCCGGGGATCTGGGGGGGTGGCGGGGACCCTAAACCTCCTTTGGGAAAGAAACTAGCTAGCTAGAGCAACCTCAAGTCACAATGACACTAATACAAAATACAGTAAAAACAGTATATTATGTGTGTATTAGTGCTAATGTGACAGAGGGTGTAGGGGTTAACGGGATGTGATCAGGGGGGATCAGGGGTTTAAATCTTTATTGGAAGGGGCTGGCGGGTATCCTACGGATAAAAGAAACGGTGGCAAGCGCTAAACCTGGTCACAAGTCACACTTATACGGGTATATAGAAAATGCTATATACTGTATACAGTGTGTTGTGGCAGGGGGTGTAGGGGTGATCAGGGGGGGATCAGGGGATTAAATCTTTATTGGGCGGGTGGGGGGGACCCTAAACCTCCTTGGGACACAAACTTAGTCGCCTGCGCTAATTCTGATCACAATCACACTAATACAAAAATACAAAAACACAGTATATTACGTTTGTATTAGTGCTGATGTGACAGAGGGTGTAGGGGTTAACTAGCGGTGATTAGGGGGGGATCAGGTGGGATCAGGGGCTTAAATCTTTATTAGGGGGGGGTGGCGGGTAATTCAAGTGGAAAAGGGGGGGTCGCAAGCGCTAGACCTGACCACAAATCACACTTATACGGGTATATAGCAAAATGCTATATACTGTATACGGTGTGTGTTATGGCAGGGGGTGTAGGGGTGATCAGGGGGGGGTCAGGGGCTTAAATCTTTATTGGGCGGGTGGCGGGGACCCTAAACCTTCTTGGGACAGAAACGTAGTCGCCTGCGCTAATTCTGATCACAATGACACTAATACAAAAATACTGTATATTGCGTTTGTATTAGTGCTGATGTGACAGAGGGTGTAGGGGTTAACGGCGGTGATCAGGGGGGAGGGTCAGCGGCGATCAGTGGGTTAAATCTTTATTAGGGGGGGTGGGGGGTAATTTGAGTGGAAAAGGGGGGGTCGCAAGTGCTACACCTGTTCACAAATCACACTTATACAGGTATATAGGTAACTGCTATATGCTGTATATAGTGTGTGTTGTGTCAGGTGCTGTAGGGGTTAATTGGGGGGGGCGATCGGGGGTGAAATGTGCCTATCTAACTGTGTGTGGGTGTGCTTGGTGCAATACTCACAGTAAGATGTGCTCTCCTCTCACGCTGGATCCAAAAAGACCGTTGGGAGGGGAGGGCACATCTCCTCTAAACCTGTGTTTACATTTCACAGGCTTAGAGTGACATTTGATTGGGTAGGACCGATCAACAGGTCCAGACCAAAAATGATTGGCCTGGACCTGATGACTGATCGGTTCTGAATCGAGTCATCGGCGGCGGCGGGGCGCGGGAGCGCGCACAGGGCCGGCAAAAAGTGCTGACGTAGGCCTACGTCAGTTTGCCTGGCCGGGGCTGAGCGCCGACGTAGATCGTCGTGCGCCGGTCGGGAAGTGGTTAAGCCTCGACCCTCTTGGCCATCTAACAGAGTTTCTGTAAAGACACTGTACCTCCGTTAGCACACTTTCTCCAGCTTCCTTTGCTGTTCCAGCCCAAAGGCTCACCATGTACTCCCACCGTGCAGACATGCACCCTTCTCCCTTGCACGCCAGGACTCCTCGGGAGGGTGGAGCCCAGAACCCTGGTACTGTCTGTCTTAAAAGGTCCAGATCCACCTGCACAATCAGTGTGCTGGCTGTTTCTAAGACCTGGTCCCAGGATTGGAGATTTCCTCCCACCCAGATCGCTTGGAAATCTCCAGACTCCAGGTCCCCAACTGGACTTTATGCACCATAGGGGAAACTGCAAACCCAGTCTTTTCCCAGTAAAACAGTCCTCCTGGAGCCTCTCAACCTGCCTGGTTGATAATCCTGGGAGAAATACCTGCTCACCACTAGTTGCACTGCCACAATATATATATATATATATATATATATATATATATATATATATACAGTATACCCCTCACATTTTTGTAAATATTTTAATATATCTTTTCACGTGACAACTAAATTTGCTGTCCCCTCAAAACAACTCAACACACAGCCATTAATGTTTAAAACGCGGGCAACAAAAGTGAGTATACCCCTAAGTGAAAATGTCAAAACTGCGCCCAATTAGCCATTTTCCCTCCTCGTGTCTAGTGACTTGTTAGTGTTACAAGGTCTCAGGTGTAAATGGGGAACAGGTGTGTTAAATTTGGTGTTATCGCTCTCACTCTCTCATACTGGTCACTGGAAGTTCAATATGGCACCTCATGGCAAAGAACTCTCTGAGGATCTGAAAAAAAGAATTGTTGCTCTACATAAAGATGGCCTAGGCTATAAGAAGATTGCCAAGACCCCGAAACAGAGTTGCAGCACGGTGGCCAAGACCATACAGGGTTTTAACAGGACAGGTTCCACTCAGAACAGGCCTTGCCATGGTTGACTGAAAAAAGTTAGGTACACGTGCTCAGCGTCATATCCAGAGGTTGTCTTTGGGAAATAGATGTATGAGTGCTGCCAGCATTGCTGCAGAGGTTGAAGGGGTGGGGGGTCAGCCTGTCAGTGCTCAGACCATACAGCACACACTGCATTAAATTGGTCTGCATGGCTGTCGTCCCTAAAGATGATGCACAAGAAAGCCTGCAAACAGTTTGCTGAAGACAAGCAGACTAAGAACATGGATTACTGGAACCATGTCATGTGGTCTGATAGGACCAAGATAAACTTATTTGGTTCAGATGGTGTCAAGTGTGTGTGACAGCAACCAAGTGAGGAGTACAAAGACAAGTGTGTATTGCCTACAGTCAAGCATGTTGGTGGGAGTGTCATGGTCTGGGGCTGCATGAGTGCTGCTGGCACTGGGGAGCTACAGTTCATTGAGGGAATGAAGCAGAGCATGATCCCCCCCCCCCCCTTCGGAGACTAGGCTGCAGGGCAGTTCCAACGTGATAATGACCCCAAACACACCTCCAAGATGACCATTTCCTTGCTAAAGAAGCTGAGGTCAAAGGTGATGGACTGGCCAAGCATGTCTCCAGACCTAAACCTAATTGAGCATCTGTGGGGCATCCTTAAATGGAAGGTGGAGGAGCGCAAGGTCTCTAACATCCACCAGCTCTGTGATGTCATCATAGAGGAGTAGAAGAGGACTCCAGTGGCAACTGTGAAGCTCTGGTGAACTCCATGCCCAAGAGTGTAAAGGCAGAGCTGGAAAATAATGGTGGCCACACAAAATATTTACATTTTGGGTCCAATTTGGACATGTTCACTTAGGGGTGTAGTCATTTTTGTTGCCAGCAATTTAGAGATTACTGGCTGTGTGTTGAGTTTTTCTGAGGGGACAGAACATTTAGTCCCCGTTCACACTAAGGCGACCTGTGAGGCGACCTGGTCGCCTCACAGGTCGCCGTAGGTCGCCTTCCATAGGGAAGCTGCAGACCCGTTCTAATAGGAGCGACACAAGTCGCTCCGACTTAGAAAAAGGGTCCGGAGCTTCTTTGGGGCGACCGCCATAGACTTCAATGTTATGAAGTCCGTGGCGGCCGCTCCGAGGTCGCGACGCGCTGCTCGCACCGCGACCTCGGAGGTCGCCCCCCGAAGTCGGATCGCCCCTATGTGAACGGGGCCTTACACTGTTATACAAGCTGTTATACAAGCATTGTAGCAAAGTGTCATTTCTTCAGTGTTGTCACATGAAAAGATAGAATAAAATATTTACAAAAATGGAGGGGGTGTAATCACTCTTGTGAGATACTGTGTGTGTGTATATATATATATATATATATATATATATATATATATATATATATATATATGTAGTGTTTATTCCCGGAGGGGCCACTGAGTATATGCCCAGATCTCCTTTATTAGTACATAGGCTGCCAGACCTTTTAGAATTTATTGCTGAATAACTTGAAAGGGGTTTAGGGCCAAAGGATACTCCAAAACAACAATAGCCATCAATAGGAGGACAATCTTCACACTAAATCCTCATAACTGCAGCCGCACATGAAAGTCCCAAACCAGGTCCTACTCACAATGTCCCGGGAGCCAAATACAACTCAGCCCCCACCAAGAGATCCTCAGTGAGGGAGACAAAAGATCCTCCTCCAGACCAGGACTTCTGGGAGCACCTCTAGCACTGATTCTTTCCAGGTCCTTCCTAGGCCCTCAGCCCAGCTCCTGCTGAGGCCCAGACTGTACCAAAAATCCTCTCTGCAATCTTCTCCAGGCCCTTAGCCCAGCTTCTACTGAAGCCAAGACTACAATTGACTCAGTAAAGGTGCCCCCAGGGGGCAGCAGCCCCAAGTGAACTGGAACCCTCCCTTGAGAGGAAAGAACACTCTGACAAGGCCCCTTCGAATATTTATCACTACCCCATCCACCTTCTGAGTGCTTCCTTCCAGGGACTGACTTGAGCATGATAAATATTCACACTGGTCATTTGAATCTCCCTGCATTAGGCTCTGGAAACTTTTTCCAGAGGCAGGTGGGCAGAATCAAACACCCAGCTCAGGAAACCCTGAACAGAAAAAAAGCAATAGATCACTGCTCCACTCACTACAGTGAAGCCAAAAAGTATTAATACTTTGTAAAAAATCCATTGTAGGTAATGCAGTTCTCGGGAGTGATTTTGGCCCATTCTTCCACACGAACATGGATTTTCTATTGGATTCCATTCAGGTCAAGTTTGGGCCTTTCTAACAGCTTTATTTTCTTTCTTTGAAACCAATTGAGAGTTTCCTTGGCTTTGTGTTTGGGATCATTGTCTTGCTGAAATGTCCCTCGTTTCATCTTCATCATCCTAGTAGATGGCAGCAGATTTTTATCAAGAATGTCTTGGTACATTTTTCCATTCATCCTTCCTTCAAAGACATTAAGTTTGCCAGTACCATGTGCTGAAAAACAGCCCCACACCATGATGTTCTCACCTCTAAACTTCACTGTTGGTATGGGGGTGTTTTTGGGGTGATGTGCAGTGCCATTTGACCTCCAAACATGGTGTGTATAATGGTATCCAAAAAGTTAAATTTTGGTCTGATCTAACCAGACTATATTCTCTTAGTAATTCCCAGGCTTGTCTAAATGTTGTGCAGCAAACTTTAAACAAGCTTCAACATGCTTTTTCTTTAGCAATGGTGTCTTGCATGTTAAGCGTGCATACAGGCCATGGCGGTTGAGTGCATTACTGTACTTGTACCTGCTAATTCTAGGTCTTTTCTGAAGCTCTCCACAAGTGGTCCTTGGCTCATGAAAAACTCTTCTGATAATTATTTTAACTCCTCTGTCAAAAATCTTGCAAAAAGGACCTGGATGTGGCCAGTTTATGTAGAAAAAGAAAATGTTGTGGGGCATGGGGCAGGATTTTAACGGTACCGTCTATGACCAATAATAGTAGTATTCAGAATTAAAATACTATCATATTAAAGCAAATAATTTTATTGAGAGATCAGACAGACAATAATAATAACAACATACATAGAAAAACATAAGGACTAAAATAAGTCCAAATATAAAATGCACAAAACTATACAAGTCAGCAAAGCTATATTTGTTGATATAGTGATTGTAGCAGACCATAGAGGAATACCAGAGGGCCAAAAAATTGACCTAGCAACACTGGGAGACCTTCTTGAAAGTGGTTACCCACTACCCGACATGTTTCGCGGGAAAGTCCGCTTCCTCAGGGGTATGGGGATGCACAATCACAGTCAGTGCTATAGCTGTGGAATGATCAGAAGATACATTCTATCATTTATATAGGATTACAATCATAGTATTGCATTATAGTGGTACGATCATAATAAAGAAAGAAGAAAAGAGAAAAGAGAAATACATTATATATATATATATATATATAATATTTTACAATTCCAAAAATAAAAAAAATAAACAAAGAACAAAGGGGGAAAAAAAAATAAAAAAAGGGGGTGGGAAGGAGAGAAATAACATGGGTGAGCGCACCTGTATGGCTGCTTGCGGAATTGTGGCTACTGAATCCAACCAAGGCAAACCGAGACCCACCCCCCGGCGAGTATGGACAGCCTAAATGTGCACGTGGAGATGGTTGGGGAATCCTGATACAATATATGGACACGGAGAAAAGGGGGGGACACTTTAAGTGTAACATAATTTGCCAAAGATAAGAAAACATGGAGAAATAGATCCAATATTAATTCTTACATTAATTTAGGAAACCTACCAGCAGCAGTAACGGTGTAAATAGAAGGTCAGACGGTGGGATAGACTGGTATCATAGTCACAAAAGACTTAATCACCAACAAGTGGTGGACATATTGGATTAATCCATATGGTTTGGCTTGACAGTCCCCCCAAGGTGGAAGGAAATAGCCCCACAACATTTTCTTTTTCTACATAACTAATTGGGATGTGGTACCCTTACTTACTAGTTTATGGTGAAATTATGTTATTTTCACTTATGGCTTATGGCCCCAACAGTGCTCACTGGAACATTCAGAAGTTTAGAAATCCTTCTGTAACCAATGCCATCAGTATGTTTTAAAACAATAAGGTTTCAAAGGTCTTGAGAGAGCTATTTGCTTTTACCCATCATGAGATGTTTCTTGTGTGACACCTTGGTAATGAGACACCTTCTTATAGGCCATCAGTTTAGACAGAACTATTAAATTGCACTGACAATGGGGCAGGATTGCTTTCAAATTACTGATTTCAGCTGGTGTCTTGGCTTTCCATGCCTTTTTGCACCTCCCTTTCTTCATGTGCTCAATACTTTTTCCCTGAGTCATTTCATTTTATTACTCATAACTTAATTTCTGAACTGCGTTGTTACCGATATGTGGTGAAAATTGAATGTCAATAGCACCTTTAGAAATATATTTACCTAGAAAAATGGTGACATGTTCAATATTTCTTTTACCCGCTGTATATACACTATAGTACTAAAAGTTTTGGGACACCTGCCTTTACACGCACATGAACCTTAATGGCATCCCAGTCTTAGTCCGTAGGGTTCAATATTGAGTTTGCCCACCCTTTGCAGCTATAATAGCTTCAACTCCTCTGGGAAGGCTGTCCACAATGTTTAGGAGTGTGTCTAATGGAATGTTTGACCATTCTTCCAGAAGCGCATTTGTGAGGCAAGGCACTGATGTTGGAGAGAAGGCCTGGCTTGCAGTCTGCGCTCTAATTCATCCCAAAGGTGTTCGATTGGGTTGAGGTCAGGACTCTGTGCAGGCCAGTCAAGTTCCTCCACCCCAAACTCACTCATCAATGTCTTTATGGACCTTGCTTTGTGCACTGTCATGTTGGAACAGGAAGGGGCCATCCCCAAACAGTTTCCACAAAGTTGGGAGCATGAAAATGTCCTAAATGTCTTGGTATGCTGACGCCTTAAGCTTTCCCTTCACTGGAACTAAGGGGCCAAGGCCAACCCCTAAAGAACAAACCCACACCATCATCCCCCTTCCACCAAATGATTTGGACCAGTGCACAGAGCAAGGTCTATTAATATATGGATGAGTAAGTTTGGGGTGGAGGAACTTGACTGGCCTGCACAGAGTCCTGACCTCAACCAGATGAATTGGGATGAATTAGAGCACACACTGCGAGCCAGGCCTTCTCTCCAACATTAGTGCCTGACCTCACAAATGTGCTTATGGAAAAATGGTCAAAAAATCCCATTGACACACTCCTAAACCATGTGGACAGCCTTCCCATAAGAATTGAAGCTGTTATAGCTGCAAAGGGTGGGCCAACTCGATATTGAACCCTATGGACTAAGACTGGGATGCTATTAAAGTTCATGGGAGTGCAAAGGCGGGTGTCCCAATACTTTTGGTAATATAGTGTGTGTGTGTGTCTATATATATATATATATATATACTGTATACAAGGGTTCTTCAAAAAGTTTCCACACTTTTTTTAAACTCTATTATATGTATAAAAGTGTGGAAACTATTTGAAGACCATATACATATATATATATATATATATATAAATTCTTTGCTGTGTCCACTGCTGTCCTACTTGGTAATAGAAGAAATGTTTTATTTCTAGCTGTGATGCATCCACAATAGTATATTGTGTGTACTGTACTTGTCAAAATGAAAGGATCGCTCTTCACAACTTCACAACTTCACAATAGAATCTGTGTTCCTAGGAAATAAAAAAAATCCTGCATTGTTTTACTATGTTTCACATCATGGCTGAATGTATGTTTCTCAAGTTTAATATGTAACAGATATGTTTATTTCCATTAATTGAAAACTCAAACACTGCACTGATGATCTTATTTGCGAAATTATTCAGGTATTTTAAATTTGTAGGTATCCAGCCAAAATTCTTTTTTTATTTTTTAAAAAGTTGTAAAAAGATTAGACACCCTGCCATGTTTTGCTGACATTTCCTCTCACATACTTTCCTAATGACCACAGTTTCACCAGACAGGGAGTTAGGGAAAACCTGAAACAGGGACTCTGACTGAATCTAAAAGCTCACAGGGGTTCTAGTTTTTTCTCCACTCTGCTGAGGGAAATATATTTTGTATTTTGATTTTTCTCTGTGTTGCTGCTGAAGGTTTGCCAAGGGATGTGTTTCGGGGGTAACTTCCCCTTTCTCTTCAAATACTATAATTTGATACTCCGAGTCCTAACCAAACATATCAACACTCCAAATCTGCCATGAAATTAGCAATCAGTGCTAATCTTGATATATTTTATATTTAGCTGACTCTTTAAAATTGTGTGCATATTTTAACTTGTTTGTTTTTTAGCTATATTCAACAAAAAATATGTAAACAAAACAGTATAATATTGTTAATAAGTGCCATCAAGGTGTTATTAACTTCTGGCAACCATATGGATAGTGTTTCTTTAGAATAATATATGCCTTCTGTTTGGATCTTAAAGTGAGTGTAAAGTCTAATTTTTTATTTTTTAAAAAATAACAAACATGTTATACTTACCTGCTATGTGCAGTTGGTTTTGCAGAGTGGCCAGTATCCTCTTCTTCTTGGTTTCCTGGCTGGAGCTCCTGGCCCCTTCCTCCTGTTGGGTGCCCATCAAGCAGCTTGCTATGAGGACACCCGAGCTGAGTCACAGCTCCGTGTGTCCATTCAGACATGGTGTTTTTGTGGTTTTTGTGGTTTTTGTATGTATCATATATGTATTATATATGGTGGGAGTGCCCCCGTATTAGGGGATACTGGAAAAGGAGTTTTTCTTTACTTCGTCGACTCATTGGTCAAACTATCTCTCAACAGCCCCAATATGCTTTATTGAATGGGGCTATTCCTAAACTATCCCGCAGTGAACAAAGATTAGCCTTCTTTCTTTTTCTAGCAGCTAAATGTACCATTATGGGAGCTTGGAAGAACACTTCTGTGTCTTTTGTCCATACCAAAAATAAAGTTTCATGGAATATGGTATATGAGGAGCTGGTGAGTGTGCTAAATAAGGTCAGACACTATGAAAAAACATGGTCTCCTTGAGTCTCGTATATGCATATCTCCTTAGAGGACTGATTGTGGTAGTCTACTGGGCATGGAATACCCTGGATTCTTTCCTGGTTCTTTGGTTTTTCTCCATTGTACTTTTAACTTATTTGTGTTTTCTTATGTTCTTTTACACCTTTCTTTGACTGTTGTCTACCTCAGGCAATTCCCTCTGGGAGTGATGAGGAGCTATAATTTTACTGTACTAGTACTTTTTTATGACGACTTATTTTTCTGCAATTTATTGGGCTGTATTATTAGTACATATTCTCTTTTTTTATGGTATGTTTGTAGGCTAGTTTTTCTTTGTGCTGCCAAAATCCTTATATTGTCTATGTTTTTACCTGAAACTTTGCAATAAACATATTGAACGAGAAAAAACAGTATGTTAAACAGACACAAAAAGTGGGAGAACAGGAGAAATCACATTATACACATTGTTGTATGAGGAGAAGCCGCCTCCATACCTCTTTGAAGGGAATAATCAGTTTACACAAGCTTCTAACAAACTTGCAGGAAGTGCTGGGCTTTCTTATTACAAAGCTCAGCATGCTTTGCTAGATGAGTGTCTTATGGTGCTTTTCCACTGCATGGAACCGTAACGGTTCGGCACGCTTTTGTGCTTTTCCACTGCTGGTACCGCATGGTATAGGGTCGGAACGGTTCGGTACGGTACGGTATAGGTTTGCTTTTCTACTGCATGGAACCGAACGGTACGGTACGGTAAGACTCTGAAAAAACAGTACCTACTCGATTGTGGTTCCAACAGGTACCAAACTGGTACCATATCCCACAATCCTTTGCATGCAGTCACTACTAGCCACTGATTGGTCAGAGAATCCCACCCACCCAGTTGTTATCCCACCCACTTAACTTTAGTACTACTTTAGTGGAAAAGCAAACCTATACCGTACCGTACCAAACCGTTCCCACACTATACCATGCGGTACCAGCAGTGGAAAAGCAAACCGGGCCAAGCAGGGCCGAGTAGAGCCGAGCCGGTACTAGCTGGTACTTGCAGTGGAAAAGTGCCATAGATGCATCCAAGATTTGCCAAAAAATTTGTAAAATCTTCAAACAAAATGCAAATAGAATGCATAGTGTTTTGTACATTTTATTTATGTTGATGACCCAATTTTTGCTAATTTTTCTTGTGTTACTTTTCAGTCAGGTAAATAATAAAAATACATTTTTATATTGCTATCTCATTTTTATCACTTGTAGCCAGCAGATGGTGAACTAGAGTTTGCTGACTCAAGGTTTTATGCAATGATTTACCAAAACACACTTTAATATGTAAGCCTGATGAGCCAAATTGATTTGATGTGTTGCCAATTATGTATTTACTGTAAAACAAACACCTAGCTGAATAATCAAAACTTATTAAAAGGTTCTCTTTATTCCATTAATATGTATAGTAAAATATTTACCATCTAATACGAATAAAAAGTAGTATTACTGATGGCACAAATTGCTGCCAACTGTTATAAGAATCAAAGAACAAGTTTAAAAATAAAAAAATGAAATAAGAGTTTTTAAAATACAAGTTCCCTAATTTTGAGATAAAAGCTAGGCAGTGGTTCCTCAAATCAACAGAACTTCCTTTTATTTTCTTTGTTGTTTTCAATAACCTTATTTAAAAGCAATGTTTTCCTTTTACTCATTCTTAACAAATGATGACAACACTGCTAAAATACAGAAAGCCACATACTGTATGTATGCCATATATTTTTTTATGGCTTATGATTATCAGGATGTGGGTGGATCCGTTTTTAAAGTAATTTCTCATTTTACTGATTCTAATTTAAAATATGTAGTTGGAAAAAACTGTCAAAGATTTTGGTCAATTTATTGCGTTTTAAGACTGGCAGGTTTAAAAAAAAATATTTTTCACTGTTAATCTTTATTTTCCAAAAAACATTCTATACAGGGTGCAATGACTTCCTTTTAGGCTTTTTTGTACATTTACATGATCTTTTATGATCAGAACAGTATGGGAGAGAAGGAAACATTCTTCTGACTCTTTTCAATTGAGTGTAATTACATAAAACTTGAGCTATTTAGCTCAGTAAAAGCATATTTTTAGCTTGGAGTACCCTGGTAAACGTGAAAATGAGCCAAGCCCACACCTGTAACTAGAAAATTAAATCTGAATATCTAGAATCAATATTTCACATTTACCTGACTGATCAAACATATTAATATTAGATATATATAAATAATATATCTGAAAATTGTGTTTTTAGTTCTGATAAACATATAACTGCTTGTGGATTTCAGGCATGTAAAGAAGTTTTGCTGGGTACCCCTGTAAAACTTCAGTGAAATGCACAGGACATTACATGCTCTGTCTCTATCCATTTGCTGCTTCTCCCTCTGCTCTTCAAGTGATATTGAAGGCAAGTTTTTTGTTTTTAAATAACAAGCATGTTAAACTTAGCTGCTCTGTGCAGTGGTTTTGCACAGAGCAGCCCGGATCCTCCTCTTCTTAGGTCCCCTGCCGGCACTACTTGCCCCTTCCTCCTGCCAAATGTCCCCAGGGAAAACAGCTTGCTGTGGGGGCACCCGAGTTGTAGTCACAGTGACCTATTATATTGCTTTTGCTGCCGCTCAAAGTAGAGGTGAAAGTATATCATTGTGTCTCAGAACGTGGGGTGCAGGCTTATCTTTATACCAATCCAGAGGGCTAGTAAGTGTAAAGAGGAAAGGATCGCTGCTACTCCCGACTAGCCTAGGTGAATAAACGATAATGAATGACCTCAGCCCACATGTCTCCACCGCACCACACACCCTGAAGTTGCAGTTTTACCGCTTATAAATTGCTTTTATTGTTTGCAGTTTATTTCTCATTTAAGATCTGAGCAGGAATTTTGTGTTACTATTTCAGTTTTTCGGCTTATCCAGTGTTTTGTGTTAACTCTCATCCTCTAGACCAGCTATTTTGGGAAGCGCTGAAAACTTTACAGTTTTGATAAAGAACAATATTCACTTTGCAGCCTTTAAGTATACCACGTAAGTAAACCCTGACATGATCTATAACAGGTTTGGCGTAACACATGACTTGTTGGGGGAAATTTACTAAAACTAGTGCACAAAGAATCTGGTGCAGCTGTGCATAGTAAAAAATCAGATTCCAGGTTTTATTGTGAAGGCTTATTTGATCAAGTGGAAGTTAGAAGCTGATTGGTTGCTATGTACAGCTGCACCAGATTCTGTGTTTTAGTAAACCTCCCCCATATGTATGATCTGGTCATCTGACACCTTTGGCAGCTTCCAGATCATTCGGAAGACAAAAAAAATCACATGAAGCCAGAGTATTTCTAATCTAGATACCCTTTGTGCAAGATGGAAAATCTGCACTGGGTTTCAGATGTCTTAAATTTAATACTTGGACATTTAGCAGAGAAAGGTAAAAAGTTATGTCCAGGTAGTGGGTAATCTAGTGGTACCATATATTTTGGAAATTATGCTCACCAAACATTTTAAAATGTGATTGTACAATCTCCCTCAGATCTGACAACTATGTAGTTCAAGGACCTGCCTGATTGGATGAACATTTTTCGGATAGATTGGGTAGGTGCTCAAATTACTGTACATGGTTTGGCAAATCTAAAGTTGATAGTTCAAAGATTAAATTGCGTACGGTGATCCTTAGGCAACTTAACTTACATTGGCGCATCCGCAATTTGAATTCTCCTATAGAAATGTTAGGTGTTTTCCAGGCTTTAGTGATTGTTTGCTTCATGGTTGTGAAGACATGGGTGAGAAGGCATGTTTTGCATCGAGTGCAGGTTTGTAGCTGTTTTTTAAGAGGGTTTTTCCAAGGGCCTATTTTGAGTGCATGGCCTAATAAGGTGGAAATGATGTGACATATTGAATACCAGGTTTGTTTGCTTACAGGACAAGTCCGCTAGATGTGAGTATAGGTGCTGTTTTTGGGACTGCATGTGAAGCAGCAAGGAAAGTACTCAGTCGTACTTGATCTATTTAGGTTGGTTACGAGGTACCAATGCATCTTGAGTTTCTCATTTGCTAGAGGCAGTGACACATAGAAAAAGTTGGGCAATTTGGGCTGTGAATGAGTAATTGCCCACATGTGGTACACACAAGCCCCATTTGCTTTGGTTTTATAGAAGACCTGGGAAGCAGTTATGGATCTATGTGGTCCCCAAAGAAATGTCAGAGTTTTGGTCTGGAGTATACATATGATATCTGGAAGAACCAACATTAGGAGAATTCTGAACAGGTATAGAAGCTTGGGGTGAAAAGTCATTATAATCAGAGCCATGCAGGCAAGTCAAGAGGCAGGGTAGTTGGTTGATTCTAGGAGGAGTCTTTGTAAGTAGCGAATAGTGGAGGGGGTAATTAGCACTATACATAGTATTTAAAAACTGGTTAGGTTGATCCCCAGGTTAGGGTGATCCAAGGCCCAATAAAATTTGTAGGGCTGTTAAAGTGTGTGAACCTTGGACTTCTGCCTGTTTAAGCAAAGCTCAGGCAGGGTGGAAAATGAATGTAATAGTTTGTGGAGGATAGGAAGGGAGGTGATATGGTTGATAAGGAACATATTGAGGCTGTTAGCAAAAAGACATTGCTTGTGAGGATAACCAGCGTCATACATACCTTGAATGTTTTGCTATGAGATATTAAAGGACTTAGTGATTCAGTGGCTCAGACAAACAAGAAGGGTGGAAGGAAACAGCTCTGTTGAGTAGCAGTAAGGCTAAACATAATGGAAAAGAGACCACCGTATCTGATAAATGCCTGTTGTAAAGCGCTAGGACCCAACTGATAAAATGTTCCTGAAAGCCCCATTTGGACCAGTTGGCATGGTTTGTTGGTGGTTTACGTATCATGCATACCATTGTAGTCAGTATGTCTGCAATGAAAAAGTCACTATGAAGTACACTATATTACCAAAACTATTGGGACACCTGCCTTTATACGCACATTAATTTTAATGGCATCCCAGTCTTAATGCATAGGGTTCAGTATTGAGGTGGCCCACCCTTTGCAGCTATAACCGCTTTTAACTCTTCTCTTTCGGGTTGAGGTCAAGACTCTGTGCAGGACAGTCAAGTTCCTCCACCCCAAACTCGCTCATCCATGTCTTTATGGATCTTGCTTTGTGCACTGGTGCGAGTCATGTTGGAACGAGAAGGGGCCATCCCCAAACTGTTCCTACAAAGTTGGGAGCATGATATTATCCAAAATGTCTTTGTATGCTGATGCTTTAAAAGTTCTCTTCACTGGAACTAAGGGGCCATGCCCAACCCCTGAAAAACAACCCCACACCATAATACCCCCTCCACCAAACCACCAAATGAGTTGGACCAGTGCACAAAGCAAGGTCCATTAATACATGGATGAGCGAGTTCGGCGTGGATGAACTTGACTGACCTCAACCCGACAGAACACCTTTGGGATAAATTAGAGCGGAGACTGCGAGCCAGGTCTTCCTTCCAACATCAGTGCCTGACCTCACAAATGTGCTTCTGGAAGAATGGTCAAACATTCCCAGAGACGCACTCCTAAACCATGTGGATAGCCTTCTCAGAAGAGTTGAAGCTGTTATAGCTGCAAAGGGTAGGCCAACTCAATATTGAACAGTATGGACTAAGACTGGGATGCCATTAAAGTTCATGTGCATGTAAAGGCAGACTGAATGCTACTATAAGAATTTCCATAAATCTCTTGAAATAGGAGGAGAATGATTGTGTTGACAGATACAAAACTGTATCTACTATGGTACCTTCATTCCAGTAGAATGACAAGAAGAGGGCAACAAGTGCCCAAAATATTGAAAAAGGGGGGGAGGGAATGAGGGGAGAGGGGGATAGAAAATAGGGGTGGAGAAAAACAATGGGGGGGGGGGCTTGGGATATTTTATTGGTACAGTATTAATTAAGTGTAGATGTTTTAAATGATAAATTATTGTATTGGACATATACAATACATTGTTAAAAATTAGATCATAAATACAAATACATATATGGTACATAGATAATTTCACATATTAGCTCACAGGACAGAAAACAACTGCAATTGGGCTATGCCCGACATGTTTTGTGGTCTTAATACCGCTTCTTCAGGAGCATAGTTTTAGGAAGAGATCAGATCGTCCTGCAAGGACATAAAGTAATTAACAAACATACACATAAAACATTGCATATTTTGTGGTGACCCGCACACACCACAGGAACTACGCCCCCTGAAGAAGCGGTATTAAGACCGCAAAACATGTCGGACATAGCCAAATTGCAGTTGTTTTCTGTCCTTTGGGCTTATATGTGAAGTGATCTATGTATCATATATGTATTTGTATTTATGATCCCTCAACCCCTCCCCCCCCCAAATTGTCCCCCCCCCCTTTTATCTATCTCTATCTATCAGTTTGGCTTGCTTTTACCCCTGGGTGGTCAGTGTGCCAGAAATTCATGGCAACAGGGAATATCCCAGTTCACACATACAGGGATAGAGAGCAGTAACTAGGATGCCAATGTACCTAGTGTAATAGGTAGAAATGGGCATTAATGAGTAAACAATAACAGGGAATGTGTAACAGTGTAAATGGTTAAAATACAAATTATCACAGACTAAGAAATACAAAAAAACGTCATACTAATAAAATAGTTGAAATCTAATAATTTCACATTTTGTAAGTCATTCTTTATGGCTGTCAACGTTGCTTTTTTCTGTATAAAATGTATGTCATATTTTGATGTTTCCTTGTACTTCTTTTATAGGAAAAACATCCTTCCAGAATACAATGTCACCTGCGTTTATCACAAAGTTACCGCTCCTCAGTGTCCCATATTCCGTTTAGGGGACATCCTAAAAGAAGCAGGAGAGAATTTTTCCCAAGTTGCTATTCTGGTATATAATTATATATTGTTGCTCATATTGGCATTTGTATTTTTTAATGTTGATACGTCAGTTGAATGGAGAAAATTTGCCTTCTAGGGCAAAAAGGTGATTCCTGGGCCTATGAGGAGGTGAAATTGACAGACTTACTAGTAAGAGGAAGTTAAGATTTGCAGGAAATAATAAGAGGCAAAGTAAAGCTTTCCTGAATGTTTGGATAGTAAAGGCCACACTTCTAAAATTTACAAAAAGTAAGAAATATGCTAATCTGCATTGTAATATATTGGAGGCAGCTAATCTATACAGCCAGGTTTCTCTTTCACTGAAGATTTATTGCTGACAATTTACCGCACTACACTTTTTGTACTTGAAAGTCTAAAAGATTCATAATTGTTGATTTAGTCTAGTATTATGTCTCATAACTATTTCATGGTGATACCATAGGCCCTTAGAGTAATAAGGGCAAGCAGACCCATTTTTATTACAGCAGGCAAAAGGAGTGGGTATGCTATGGCTCACCATTGTTGGTTGCAGAATACTTCTGTCTATTACTGGCATATTCCCCTTAGCCTACAGTAATAGGCTTGCCAGCCACTATTATATTAAGAAAGGTTAAGGCTAACCATACATTATACAATTTTCTTTAGATTTACCTTCAACTATGTAGTTTAAGGGCCTGCCTGTTTGTATACAAATTGAAAGTGTTTAGGTCTGACCTCATATTATATTGTTATTGTAAAAATAATGAAAAATTGTACAAGAAAATTGTATAATGTATGGCCAACATTAGGGTACTACATTTTAGTATATGTTTTCTGTTTCAATAATTATTATTCAAGTTTAACAAGCAGCTAACATGCTATAATTCGGCCCACACAGGGGCTAGCATTGACAGTTCTCACACAGGTTAGCTTACAAACACAGCCAAAAAGAGGCAATGTAAATATAAAGGAGAAAACGAGAGCTTAGACAGCAGCAGAAAATAGGCCTGTTTCATAAAGCTGTCAGGGCCGAATGGGTCCTGAGGAAGTTCCCCAAACCAATGGGGCATCCCCTGGGCCCACCAATACCCATACAGTGGTGCCATATACAGCCTATATAAATCTGAAAGGGGAGGCATATTGGAAATCAGGAGATAGTTAAGCAGAAAGGTGCAGCTGAAGAAAGAGAGAGAATGCGCACCTGACAGGTAGGGAGCCAGGGAAGGCTAAGGGAAGAAAAATAAGATGGAGGGCCAGAGGGTTAGAGGCCTGAGAGAAGGAGGAAAGGTAAGGACTCGGGAGCATCGGGACTGTTCATCGGGACTGTTCATCTCCATTACAAGGGGGGGAGGGGAATTCACAAAAAATAGATTGAAAGCACGATAATATCATTTGATGTATCAGCTCATCTCTTAGGAAGTTTCAGGGGCACTGCAATTTTGATAGCACGGATTTTCTGCACTTGCTGAAAACTTCCTTAGCCTGAAAAATTAAAACAAATGCAGCCACCACATCTAAAGATTGGTAAACAGTGATAGATTTAATTTTGGTTCTTGTGTTTTATATATACTTTAGACCCACATTTGATATTTATAGGTGACATTATACACCATCTTCTTCTGTCTTTGCTCTCTTCTACTGTCCAGAAAGCAAGATTGTGGTGAGATGCGATTTCCCAAAATATTGAAAAAATATTTTCTGTAGCCCACTGTTAAAGCAATTTTTGGACACAGCATTTTCTGAGTGATGTTGTGATTGAAGTTAATGCCACTGTGTATTTATAAAGGGAGTAAAATACTCTTTCAAGTTCCTGGTACACTGTTTACCAATCCACATTGTTTAAACACATCCATAGCCAGCATATTCACAGACACAAACTACAGCATATTTTACAGTTCAAAGCTCCTACCTTAATATAGCCCCAGAAGGGGTGGACTAACCATTTGGGCACTCGGCGCTGCCCAAGAGCCCAGGGCCAGTAGGGGGCCCCATGAGAGGCTCCTGGTACCTCCTGCAGTAGGGAGGAACCGACAGTCGGGGGTGATCTGTGCGACAGGGGGGCAATTACAAGCACAGATATCCCTGTATAGCTCTCTATGAAGCAGCTGAAAGCTGCTTCTCCTACTCTTCCTGCCGCAGCTTTTAGCTTCTTCATGGAGACCCATAGAGGGAGATTGGTGTATTTAATTGCCCCCTCCTCCAGCACATCAATCACCCCCGACTGTCGATCAGAATCCCCCTGCTCTCTGGGCCCCCGGGTGCGCTCCCCTGGCCCCCCTCACCCCCCCCCCCTGCAGTGCTGCCAGCTTCCTCCCCCTCCTCTCCCACAGGCTGCTGCGGGGGATGTCAGGATGGAGAGTGGGGTAGGGGCCAGTAAATATGTAATTTGTTGGCCCCTTACTTGAATGAACCGAGTCAGTGATTCATACCGATCTGTTTTTTCTATGCTTCAGTTTATGAATGGACAGGAGCCTAGTGAATGTGTCCTCAGTCCCTTTTTATTGTCTCAAATATGAGACTTCAGGAGTCTGTTTAGACCCCTGATATCTCACAAAGCCCCCCAAAGGTCTTTTTAAAAACTGTAGTAAATAAAAAATGTACTTAAATAAAATGATAAAAAATTTAGTTGTAAAAAATAAAATAATAAAAAAAATACTATGAACACCGTCCACTGCTCTATTGATACCATCCACTGCCCCCCCCCTAAAAAAACAAAAAAAAAAAAATAAACAAAAGCATTTTGAAATAAAATAAAAATAAAAAACTACTGACACCATCCATTACTCTAATAATACAACACAGGTTCTCAATTTGAATGAGCATTTTCTTTTTTTATATATTCCATTTTTTTTTTTTTCATTTTCATTTTATTTATTTCCATAAAAAGGCTCACCAGCAGGAGGTGGCGATGGTACTATGGTTAGTTAAAAACAGATGAAAAGGACATACTGACAAATGACTTACCAAAGTGTTTCTAACTATTCAGTTTGGTAAAGGTATGTCAACCAATATGTTCACTAAACAGGATTATTAATATCTGTTAAAAAAAAAACAAAAAAAAAAAAAACAGACTTATTAGTATTTATCTGTTTGCCTGAAGATCCTTTTAAAGCATATCTAACCCCAGAAACAAAATGGAATATATTGCCGCTTGCCAGCCCTTTGCAGCTTGTATTACTGCCTCCTGGTCATTACTGCATGACCAAGAGCTGTGGGTGACAGCGCGACCACAGTGCTGGGGGGCACACAAGAGAGGAATAAGGCTCACCTCCATGCTGACACATATATGCTTATAACTGACAGAAAAGGATTACAATAATGTATAATATTGTGTTGCTGCATTGTAAAAGGTGTATTCATTTTTGCAGTTTTTCATATCTATAACTTTCATCTAGGGTGGAATTATGGGCATAGAAATCAACTGGAACTGTAATCTTGATCGTTGGCTTCACAGCTGCCGTCCACAATACAGTTTCCGACGGTTGGATGATAAGGTTGTTGATGAACGCTTGTATCCTGGTTTGAATTTTAGGTATGAAAACAAGCTGATATATAAAAATATATACATGGTGGTTTATCTTTATGTCATAACAAAATGAATATGAATAAACTAACAATATAGCAAGTCACTGCAAAAAGAAAAGGTGACTGAATCTTATATTTTTTAAAGTTTTATCGCTAGGCAAAATTTTTTTTTTTTTCTTTAATTTAAATGGCATAGGGAAGGGTTAGGCTGTCTGCCAAGTTTTCATTGCTGTCTGTGTCCCCACTGCAAAGGGATTACCACTTTGTTTGTCTTGATGACCACTGCCACTATACTATTCTCCTCTGGGGGGGTCTCTTGGCAGGTCTTCACGCCCTGTTCTCCCAGGAAGTGGATCAAATGATGCTTTGGGGGACAGAATCAGTGGCAGCTGGTGCATATGGGGCGCAGGGGCGCCACCCCCCATCCATGCATCAGGCCCTCTAACCTACATGCGGGGCGCCGGACGCATGGAGTTCAGTGGGGCTTTTTTTTTTATTTTAACCATGTGACTAGAGCCAGAGGCTCTCACAGTCTAAAAAAAAGGGTAGGCTCGGGGCGCATGTCCTGTCTCCTGTCTCCCCTCTCTCTCCTGTCTCGCTGTGGTCCACGGAGGGGGGGGGGTTATGGTGTGTGGCCTGGTGTGGTCTGGGGGGGGGGGAGGTATGGTGTGCGGCCTGGTGTGGTCTGAGGGGGGGGTATGGTGCGGTCCTTCTGCTGCCCCCCTCCCTAGCCAATGGAGAACCAGCCGCCACTGGACAGAATTATAGCTAAAGTTGCTTTTTTGTTTAGAATCACTACATATTTATACAGGGTTTTTTTTATAGCGCCAACAGTTTGTGCAGAGCTTTACAACGTAGAGGGGGGACAGTACAATTACAAAAGTGTTCAATACAGAAGGGATGGGAGGGCCCTGCTCGTGGAGATTACAATGATTCTTTTGGGCTTCAACAAAGGTTTGACAAAAGTACGGCACCTATAATACCTAGAGCAGGGATCCTCAAACTACGGCCCTCCAGCTGTTGCAAAACTACACATCCCATGAGGCATTTTAAAACTCTGACATTCACAGACATGACTCGGCATGATGGGAATTGTAGTTCCTGAATAACTGGAGGGCCATAGTTTGAAGACCCCTGATATAGAGTATTCAGAGCAAGTAGAATGTACTTGTAGAACAATAGAGCGGTAATACAAAAGGTGACAACAAATATTGTGGTTTATTTGAAAAGTCGGAAAGTACAGCTGCCATAAGACATGTCTGGGAGCAATCCCAGAATGGTGGTATAGGGCATGAAAGTCTCAAAAAGGTAACAAGAAAAAGAGCTACACAAAAAGAAAGGGTTAAGGTAAGTAAAGGACAAAAACAGGGGGCATGGGTCTTGGGGAGGGGACAAGTGGTCAGTTGAAGCTACACTTTTTTTAAACACAGAAGACTTTATCCATAAGAAAAAAAAAATAGTTTTGGTTGGAATGATACTATCTGGATAGCTCCCATGTGTTTTGCATCTACAGTTATAATCAGGTATTTCTTGCTGTTGTAATATACTGTTCCTGTGAATTTAGAATATATGTAAGCATATGCTTTAACATTAATACAGTACATATTGAGGGAGGGTTCACTTACCTTTGGTTTAAATTCTTTTGTATCTACAGATTTGCCAGGCACTACAAGAACCAGGACCAAAGCAACCTAAGGACTCTTATAAAGGCTTATGGGATAAGATTTGACATTCAAGTCTATGGCACAGTAATACCTTCATTTCTAATAATTAATTAGGTTTTGAAGCATTTAAAACATTTTTATTTAGCAAAATTTGGTGGTACAGGAGAATATTTTTCTTTAAAAAAATACTTAATGCATTGTGTACATGTAATCCAAAAGGTATTGAGTTGCATTCTGTAAAAAAAAAAAAAAACAGAGTTCATAAGAGTAAGAAATCTTTTGGTATAGACAGTTATGTAATATAATGGAAATAGGTATATTTTTAAACGCATAAGTAATATAATACAGTTGTGTTGGATGAATATCTTCTTCAATAGGATTTTTTAACATGTAGAATTAATTATTTAGGGCTTGAAATAGAATTTCAGCATGTTTAAACCAGGGGTCCCATTTTATGTTATAAAATTGTGTAGAATTATATAGTGTGGAATATTTTTTCCAAAGGGCTGATTGTATTCAGTCTTTCAATTTCAATTGGATAATCGGGCCTTTAGAACATTTTAATTTATCTAAAATATTACAAATTTGTTTGTATGAGTCTATCACAGACCTATTGTAGTTGATTGGTACTATGATCTAAGGCTCAAAGTTCACTGCACTATTTGTAGAATGTTTGTGTTTGTTACTCCATTACACAGGGGGTTGATTCAGACAGTCAAGAGTGAGAATTCCATTAGTATGAGAGGTTTTCTGTGCTGGACAGCCAGAACGGCTCCTACACCCAACTCTGACAGCACCAGTTACACCAGTCTTGTGTAATCTGAAAAGACAGTGCCCCATCACCAGGAGCATAATAAGGGGGGGGGGGGGGGGTCCGCCCCGGGTGCTACATATTGAGGGGGGTGCCGTGCTAGACAGGCTGGTGCCGCCGCCGTGTACTGGCATGTGTAGGTCACAGGCAGCTTAATTCAGGGACAATGCAGTGTCCCAGAATGAAACAGAAATACAGCAGCCGGCCAGCTATATTTATTTTTAATCCCGATCCTTAACTGGTTGCTAGCCGCCTACCGCTTGGCGTCTAGCAACCAGTGACGTCACTGACAGAAGCCGACTGATACCGTGGCCCCAGCATTCACAGCACGCTCCTCCGCGCCAGTAATTAGCTCCGCCTCCATGCTCCACCCACCTCCTCCTCTTCTCCGGTGCAGTGGCATGCTCTCGGAGAGAGAGTGCTGAAGAAGCAGGTAAGTCAGTGGGTTAGGGTTTCAATAACTTTCATGCTGCTCCGCTGCCTCAAGAGTAGAGGAGATCAGAACACCTGCTGTCTGCTAATGGGGAGGACAGAGCATGGGGTCCTACCTCCTGTCTGTGGGGGGGGGCAGAGCATGGGGGGCTACCTCCTGTCTGCGGGGGGGGGGGACAGAGCATGGGGGGCTACCTCCTGTCTGCGGGGGGGAGGACAGAGCATGGGGGGCTACCTCCTGTCTGCGGGGGGGGGGGGCAGAGCATGGGGGCTACCTCCTGTCTGCTGAGGGGGTGGGGCAGAACTTCTGTCCCCTCCCAGCAGACAGGAAGTAGCCCCCCATGCTCAGTCCCCCCCAGTAGACAGGAGGTAGCCCCCCATGCTCTGTTCCCCCCCCCGCAGACAGGAGGTAGCCTCCCATGCTCTGTCCCCCCCCGCAGACAGGAGGTAGCTCCCATGCTCTGTCCTCCCCCCCCCCCAGCAGACAGGAGGTAGTCCCCCATGCTCTGCCCCCCCCCAGCAGACAGGAGGTAGCCCCCCATGCTCTGTCCCCCCCCCCCAGCAGACAGGAGGTAGTCCCCCATGCTCTGTCCCCCCCTCCCCAGCAGACAGGAGGTAGGCCCTCCATGCTTCTGCCCCCCCCCCCAGCAGACAGGAGCTAGGCCCTCCATGCTTCTGTTCCCCCAGCAGCCCCCTATGCTCTGTGCCCCCCCCCAGCAGACAGGAGGTAGGCCCTCCATGCTTTTGTGCCCCCCCAGCAGACACAGGAGCTAGGCCCTCCATGCTTCTGCCCCCCCCAGCAGACAGGAGGTAGCCCCCCATGTTCTGTCCCCCCCCAGCAGACAGGAGGTGGGCCCTCCATGCTCTTGTCCCCCCCAGCAGACAGGAGGTAGCCCCCCCTTGCTCTGTCCCCCCCCCAGCAGACAGGAGGTAGGCCCTCCATGCTTCTGCCCCCCCCCCAGCAGACAGGAGCTAGGCCCTCCATGCTTCTGTCTCCCCCCAGCAGAGAGGAGGTAGGCCCCCATGCTCTGTCCCCCCCCCCCAGCAGACAGGAGGTAGGCCCTCCATGCTTATGTCCCCCCTCCCAGAAGACAGGAGCTAGGCCCTCCATGCTTCTGTCCCCCCCCCCCAGCAGACAGGAGGTAGGCCCTCCATGCTTCTGTCACAGGTAGAGGGGGGGGGCTGAAGCATGGAGGGCCTACCTCCTGTCTGCTGGGGGGGGGGCAGAGCATGTGGGGCTACCTCCTGTATGCTGGGGGGGGCAGAGCATGGGGGGCTACCTCCTGTCTGCTGGGGTGGGGGGAACAGAGCATATTACCAATGGCGGCGATCAGCGTTTTTAAGCAGGACTGCGGCATTGCGCCGGACAGATCAGGCCCCTAACTGACATTTTTTACATTTTTTGGGTACCAGTGACATTAATACAGTAATCAGTGCTAAATAATATGCACTGTTACAGTATAAATTACACTGACAGGGAAGGGGTTAATACTGGGGGTGATCAAAGGGGTTAATGTGTACCTAAATGTGCTTACTAACTGTGTGTGGGGGGGGGGGGGAGGTTCTGTGACAGGCACAGAGAGATCAAAGTTTCAGCTTAGCTGAAACTCCTGATCTCTCCCTGCCTGTCTCACAGAAGACTTCTGTCAGTTTATCTGATGATCGCGGGAAGAAGGCGGCGATCGCTGGCGCTCCTCCTGCGGTGTCTAAACACAGCGGGGGAGCGGCTCCAGCAGCACCTGCACGCTGCCGAAACCTTGTATACGAAATCACGTAGTACTACGGGATTTTGTGCAGCTGAGCCGCCCTGCCACAGTAATACTGTGGGCGGTCGGCAAGAGGTTAAAGTGATCACGTTACAGTAGTAAAGGTGCAAAATTTCCTTACAGTGGATTTTACCCCTGACAATTTGATAAAAATAATGTTCAACACCAATAAAGGTGTTCTCTGTATTAGAGTAGTGGTTCTGGGATTCGGGTAATGGATTCCTTCTTTTCTCCTTTGGAATGGAAATTGGGGATTGCACCTCGATGGCCACTCTTTAATTATATGAACTCTGTGTATGAACAGATCACTGTTCTAAATCCCAGTTGCTCCTCTCACCTACACACCGCGCCGCTCTCTAAACTCAATTCTACATTTATAATTATGCTACCAAAATTAGTGTGTACTGTAAATTGCCTCCAGCATTGTTACGGTTTCTTCTGGCTGCCCTTTTATTTGAAGCCCAGAGCCCCTGAACAGCAGTAAATCTTTAGACTGTCAACGGGTTGGCCTCTACAAATTCCGCACAAATTCAGCAACTGAGCATGTGCAGAGCAGGGTGAGACAGTGTATTACTGTATTTTAAGCAGTATAGGGATTTTTTTTTGTAATGTTTACATAGCTATACCTGCAAAAGGGGCCAGCCTGAAGTGACCTTTTTTTTTTTTTATGACTAAAGTTTGACTTTATGGGCTACCAGCCAGAACTACATTTGTTAGCTGTAGGTAATTATAGTCAGAAGTACCTATAGTTCAACAAAAACAGTGAGTCAAAGTCAAATATTTCCATTAGTCTTTTTCCTCTTGTCTGAATGTTCCTTGACAGTTAATTGGCAATTCAGCATAAACAATGAGCCTCTAGTGTTGCACCTCCATTTCTTAATCTGTAAGCTGCTGTACAGTGGTTACAGGAGGCCAATATAATGCCAGATTTAGATAATTATACTAGTTGTACTTAAAATTGATTTAGTAATGTTTAAAGCACACATAACTGCATCAATAGATGTTTTATTATCTGCCTGAAGTTTACCCTAAAAATCGGGCTCATGAAAAGCAGAACAAAATTATTACCGGTATTAATTATGCCTTATAAAGTTTATTACACTATTTTAGTGTCATGTTTTGCAGTAATTTGTAAGAAAAGTGTGGTTTTGCTTTACTTTTAACACCTAAAACCATTTAATCAAGTGCAATGTTGCTAAACCGTATATACAATGTTGTACAGTATATTTTTCTCTTATTTATTTCTGTTCATATCATTCCTTTCTAGGGGGGGCAGTTCAGTTGGTTTGAATTGGTATTATTCATTGGTTCCTATCTTTCTTACTTTGGATTGGTGAGTTGTAATTTTGTTTAAACATCTGTTTTTAGTAGTATAGTATTAGACACACTCATATTATGAGTAGGAACAGGTTATAATTTTAGTGCTTACTCTTTCCATAGTAAGCACATTTTCCTCTATTTCCCATGGAGCAGGGGCTCTCAACCTTTTGAAGAGTGATGATCACTTAAGTGGTTTGGTAACTGTTTGCGGGCCACAATAAGTGAGTTTTACCACCACTGTTCTGCTTCGCGTTATTGAGCTGTTGTATAACACTAGTCAGACAGCTTAACAATAATTCAGAAGTCAAGAAACGGGAGACATCAGATCTGTATGTATTCTTTTTTCTGAATAACTTTGTAAAACTACAACATAAGCATAAACAAAACATATGTGTCAGTACATTAAACATTATACAGCAGCCTCACTCCATCAGTGAATGTACTTACAGACAATTCCATCATTAGTCCTGGAATAGATAGGAGCTCTTCTGAATGCTGTCAGGAATAGTTATGAAATGGAGGAAATACAGTTAGAGGTTAAAGGTTACAGCCCTTCCCTCTGAGGGGAATACCTTTTCCTGTCAAGCTCTAGCAAATACACTTCCAGGTTAAAGGTTACAGCCTCTTCCTATGAGGGAAAACATTACTTCCTATAAGCTCTGGCAAATAATAACTAACTCTGACCACTAGATGGCAGCAAAATCAACAACATTGCAGTATAATCTGTAACAGCACATTACTATGACCAATATGGGCAGAACACTCCCTGTCTGGCATAATTTATTATGTCACTACCCAAACAATTACTGCTATGCAGAAAAAACATATAAACAGGAAAAATGGAATCCTAGTTAGTCTGAGATCAAAACTACAATGTCTGTTATAGGTCTGAGATAAATTCTGGCAGTCTCATTTTTTACAATCTTGACCTCTACATTTCTAACCTTGCCATCCCTGCTGGGTAGAACATTGACAATAAGTCCTATGGGCCACTCGTTTCTGCTCTCTTGGCTGTCCTTCAACAGAACAACATCACCTACTTTTACATTTGGGCGATCCTCAGTCCATTTCCTGCGGCGTTGCAAGTTTGACAGATACTCTCTCTTCCATCTTTTCCAAAAGGTGTCTGCCAAGCATTGTACTTGCTTCCATTGTTTCGCATGGACTTGAGTTGTACTTATGGTTCCAGATGGAGCAGACAAAGAGTTCACCTTTTGAGTCAACAACATTGCTGGGGTAAGGACCATAGGTGTATCTGGGTCCGAGGACACAGGAACTATAGGCTTGGCATTCATAATAGCTGTCACTTCTGCCATAAAGGTGCTTAAAGTCTCATGGGTCAAGTTAGCAGGTTTGGTTTGTAGCAACATAGCGTCCAAGATTCGCCTGGCAATACCTATAAGTCTCTCCCAGACACCACCCATGTGTGAGGAGTGTGGAGGATTAAAGACCCATGTACATCCTCTGTCTTGGAGAAAGTATTAAAAAGAAACAAATCACCGCTCTGAAAACAATCAGCTGAGCCAGATGGATCCCGAGCAGCTGTGGCAGTCCTGTAGGAATGGGTGCTCACCAAGGTCCGTGACCTGAGGAATCCATGTAAATGAAGAAGAAAGTGGCACTTCCAGACCCAGGAACTTGGAAACTTGAGTTTATTTCTTCAAATCATAGGTACAACATCAGACAAGACCACAAGACAGACTGGACAGCAAACGCGTTTCACACCTTGTGCTTATTCATTAGCAATGAATAAGCACAAGGTGTGAAACGCGTTTGCTGTCCAGTCTGTCTTGTGGTCTTGTCTGATGTTGTACCTATGATTTGAAGAAATAAACTCAAGTTTCCAAGTTCCTGGGTCTGGAAGTGCCACTTTCTTCTTCATTTACTTGGAGAAAGTATTGCAATTGTGATTCACTGTCACAAATGTTAAGTTCTTTGCAGGCTCCCACAAAGTTTGTTCCTCTGTCAGAACGGAGCAGTTTAGCTGGGCCATGAATTGAGAAGAATCTCCTCAAGGCATTAATAAAGCTTGATGTTGACATGGCTTCAAGTAGCTCTATGTGTACAGCTCGGGTAGACAAACAAGTGAAAAGGACTGCCCATCGTTTACTGTCCGCGCTGCCTCCTCTAGTGCGACAGGTTAAAACAGACCACGGACCAAATACGTCTAAGCCCACACTGGTGAAAGGTGGTTGAGCAATTACTCTGTCTTCTGGCAGCTCTGCCATCTTTTGACTTTGTAATCTTCCTCGTAGCTTGCGACAGATGACACATTTGTGTATAACAGCTGATACCAAGTGTTTGCCACCAAGAATCCAGAAACCTGCGTATCTAATTGCACCTTCTGTGATGTGTCGCCCTTGGTGAACTACTTGTTCATGATAGTACCTAACAAGCAGTGTTGCAATGTGGTGATCATAAGGTATAATGACAGGCTGTTTCTCTTCCTCTGAAAGTTCAGCAAGAGACAAACGTCCACCTACTCTCAACAACCCATTCTTGTCTAAAAAGGGGCTAAGCCTCCCAAGACGGCTTTGTTTTGGGAATGTCTTTTGTTTTTTGATGCAGTCAATTTCCTTCTCGAAATGCTTGTTTTGAACAGAAGAAATTATAACAGACTTTGCCTGAGCAAGTTCTACTAGATTGACCTGTTCATGGAAACCTTCCCACCTTCTGACCTGATCGCTATTGGTTTCTCTCCAGAAGGATTTAGCGACATGGATGAGTCTGGCTAGGGTCTTAACTAATATCTTCCAGCAAGAAAATCTCTCAAAACAATGTGAGTGAAGTGTGGTTTCAGAAGCTTTGGTACTGAAACTCGTAATTTCTGATCTGATTTCAGGGTCAGCTTCGGGCTCTATGAGTGGATAAACATTAGCAGTGTCTATCTGCTAACAGTGTGGTTGGTACAGAAAGGATGGACCTGAGAACCATATAGAGTTCTGAAGGCATGCTGCTTGAGTAGGTCTAGTGGCATAATCTGCAGGGTTTTGCTCTGTAGATATGCAGAACCACTGATCTGGGTGTGTAGATTGCCTGATTCTATTCACTCTGTTGGAGACGTACAGATAGAACCTCCTAGTGGTGTTGCAAATGTACCCTAGGACAGTCTTGCTATCAGTGAAGAATTTCATAGCATCAAAGTCAGTGTCTAGTTCATCTGTGATTAGCTCAGACATTTCGACTGCAAGTACAGCAGCACACAACTCTAAACGAGGAATAGTGTGGGCTGGTTTAGGGCTTAATTTGGACTTTCCCATGACCAATCCAACATGACACACATTTTCTGCATCAATTACTTTCAAGTAAGCTACTGCACCTATAGCTGTGGTGGATGCGCCTGAAAAGATACACAGTTCCTTCCTGCAAGCTGATGATAGAGATACGGGCACATAGCATCTGTCTATCTTTAGGTGCTCTAACGTTTGCAAGGATTCTGTCCATTGAACCCACTCACTTAATCTGTCCTGTGGAAGCAATGCATCCTATTCACTTTTCCCAGATGACAGTTCCCAAACTAGGACCTTACCTCTTATTGTCACAGGCGATACAAACCCTAGGGGATCATAGAGGCTATTTACAGTAGATAGAATGCCTCTACGTGTAAAAGGCTTTTCCTCTGAGGAAACTCTGAAAACAAAACTATCCGATTCTAGATCCCAACTTAAGCCTAGGCTTTTCTGCAGGGGAAGAGTGTCTGTACCCAGGCAAAGATCTTTAAGGTCCTTAGCTCTGTCTGCTACAGGGAAGGCTTCCATTACTTCTTGGCTGTTGGAAGCAATTTTATGAAGACACAGGTTGGATTCTGCCAGCATTTGCTTTGCTTTACTGAGGATGGAAATTGCATCTTCAGGTGTGCTAGCAGAAGCGAGTCCATCATCTACATAGAAATGTCTCAATACAAAGTGTTTGTCTTCTTGTCCATAGCGCTCTGCATCTTTCTGGGCAGCTTTTTGCATGCAGTATATAGCGAAAGAAGGAGATGGGCTATTGCCAAATACGTGCACTTTCATTCTGTACTCGACAATTTCTTTGTCTATATCATTGTCTTTGTACCAGAGAAAGTCTCTGTGGTCTTCTCTGACAAGAAAACAATAAAACATCCGTCGCACATCTGCTGTGAAAGCAACGGGCTCTTTTCTGAAGTGCATGAGGACACCTAGCAAAGTATTGTTTAGGTCAGGGCCACTCAAAAGTACGTCATTTAAAGAGACTCCTTTATACTCTGCGCTGGAATCAAAAACTATTCTGATTTGGTTAGGTTTGTGTGGATGGTAGACACCAAACATTGGTAGATACCAGTGTTCCCTGTCTGTCTCAAGTGGTTCTGCAACTTCAGCGTGATCGTTGTCTAGCATCCCTTTAATGAATTCAATGAAATCTCTTTTCACCTCTGGCTTTCTCTGCAGTGTTTTGCTGAGTGAATGCAAACGCTTCATGGCTTGTTCTCTGTTACTAGGCAAAACACGTCTGGGTGTGCGAAAGGGGAGAGGGGCCACCCAACTGTGATTGTCATCTTGGTAAGCCTCTCTATCCATAATCTGCAGGAAGGTCTGATCCTCTATAGAGAGGGCCTGTTTGTCATCATCTTTAGTTTTCTGGAACACTGTAATCCCTAGATTGTCTGTTTCAATGTTGGAATTGACTTCTTCTTTACCATATAGTGTAAAAGAGTCACAGTGTTGTGTTGACCCGCCAAAGTTTTCCTTGACAACGAAGCTGTTGTGACAGGGACTGAGAAGAGATGTGCGTCCATTTATTAACACGGACCTCTTCAGAGTGCTAATGTTGTCAGGCTGGTGCACTGTCCCCAGGCAAACTTCTCCTACAATGACCCACCCCAGGTCCAGTCTCTGTGCATAGGGGGCATTATAAGGTCCATTGATTTGCTGGCGCACCTTGTGTACCTGAAGGATGTCTCTCCCAAGAAGTAGAAGGATAGAAACATCTGGCTCAACAGCTGGGATAAGGTGAGCAATTGAGCGGAGGTGAGGGTGGTGATGGGCTACTTCTGGAGAGGGAATCTCAGTTTTGTCGTCAGGTATCATGGCACACTCTATTAGGGTAGGAAGCGGGAACTGCACTTTCTTATTGAAGGATTCAATGGTAAAGTCAGTAGCTCTTTTCCCTGTGGTTTCAATTGTCCCCGCACATGTCCTTAGAGTGTATGGAACTGCACTTGTCTTAAGGTTAAAGATATCAAAGAAATCTGACTTTGCAAGGGATCTGTTGCTCTGTTCATCTAGCACTGCATACATTTTCACTGCCCTTTCTCTCTTGCCAGTGGGATACACAGTCACTAAACAGATTTTTTAGCATGATCGTGCACTCTTGCCTTGTCCACATACTTCAGTGCAATTAGACATTACTGAGGAGAGTGGGGTCTCTTTTTGCTCCCTGCCCTGATCTTACCTGGGTTCTACAGTCTCTAGTGGAGCAGGAGCAGGGCCAGGGTGTAAAGCTGCAATATGTCTCTCACTGCCACATTCTGTACATTCTACTGGTATTTTGCAGTCTTTGGCAATGTGATAAGTAGATCCGCAGCACTTGAAACAGATGCCGTTTTGTTTAAGGAAGGACATCCGCTCTGCAATGGGTTTGCTTCTAAAGCCTTTGCATTTCTTTAGTGGATGTGTTTTTTTGTGTATTGGGCAATGTCTATCTGTCTATCAGGGTTTTCTATGGTGTGTACCTTGTGGGTGCTTTGGTAGTCTGTGACTTCTGAAGGTACAGCTGTTTTGTGTGTGGCTACAGAGGTCCTACCGTGAGGTCTGTGAGGTTTCTCAGGTCTGTGTGATTGATTGCCGCTGGTGGTGAAGGCGAAACTGGGATCACTCCGGATTTTCGCTTGCTGTCGGACAAACCTAGAAAACACAGAGAAAGGGGGAAAGGCAACTCCATAATCTTCTTTGAATTTACCTCCCACAGACATCCACTTGTCTTGCAGATTTGAGGGCAGTTTCTCTACTATGGGATTAGTGCCTCTAGCTGTATCTAGATATGAAAGTCCTGGCAAGTAGCCATCCTCTTTGGCATATTCTATCTCTAGTAGAAGATCACTTAGTTCTTGTCTCTGTAGCCCACCTTGGGAAAGACTTCAAGTTTTTTCAACAGTGCTCCTTCTATTACCTCTGGGGATCCATACGTTTCTTCTAGCCTTTTTCCAGGTCATGTTGAGTCATGCTTCAGGATTGAACAGGTTTGCTCTTCTCATCCTCTTCGCATGCTCTACTGACTCGGTACCAAGCCAATTTATCATTAAATTAAGCATTTCTGCTGGTGATAAGTTCAGGCCTTCAGTGGCATTCAGGCCTTCAGTGGCATTCAGAAAGGAAGATTTCCATGCCCAATAGTTTTCAGGACAGTCATCGAATTGGAGAAAGCCTGAGCTAACCATTTCTTTGCGGATGAGATATTTGGTGACGTCCACTGCACACTGTTGTTCGCGCATGTAATCTATAGGTTGAGGCGATGGGAACACTTGTTTTTTGTTCTTAGGAGTTTCTGGTGCTTCATTCTTGATTTGCTGGCAGCCGCTGACCTCATGTGGTTGATTGGGCCTGCTCAGGGGGTCTGTTGATCTCGGCCTGACTTCCTTTGCTTCAGGTTTAAGAGACTGTTCCTTTGTGTGTGCATCAGTAAGGTTCTGGATGTACTCACTTGAACGATCTGCAGAGAATAGAGGTTTTTCTGGAACCTCTGCCCCTTTATATGATTTTTCACTTCCTGATCGACTTGTTCCTATGTAGGCATCGGCCTCTGCTTGAGCAACTGCAGCCTGCAGGATGAGCAATTTTGATTCTAATTCCGCATCTTCTTGTGCCATGACAGCTTTCTTTGCTGCTAACTCCTGCATCACCTTTTCTTCTTTTTCTGCGTACTGTAGCTGGACGCGGGCAGCTTCTGCCTTGGCACGAGCTCTAACTGCTGAGGAACTTGCTGAGGACATCTTGCTAGCCCGTGAAGATCTGGATGCATGCGATTGTGCATCGTCTTGCTGGGCGCCGGGAATGTTCTCCCTGCCTTGCTGTGTCGGCGGTGGCGTGACATCAGCCTTGTACTTCGTTCCTGATCTTAGACTCATGCTGCAGTAATGGCATCTGAGTTTATTCCCGACCGGACGTGGTTGTCTTTTTACTGTTCTGCTTCGCGTTATTGAACTGTTGTATAACACTAGTCAGACAGCTTAACAATAATTCAGAAGTCAAAAAACGGGAGACATCAGATCTGTATGTATTTTTTCTGAATAACTTTGTAAAACTACAACATAAGCATAAACAAAACATATTTGTCAGTACGTTAAACATTATACAGCAGCCTCACTCCATCAGTGAATGTACTTACAGACAATTCCATCATTAGTCCTGGAATAGATAGGAGCTCTTCTGAATGCTGTCAGGAATAGTTATGAAATGGAGGAAATACAGTTCCAGGTTAAAGGTTACAGCCCTTCCCTCTGAGGGGAATACCTTTTCCTGTCAAGCTCTAGCAAATACACTTCCAGGTTAAAGGTTACAGCCTCTTCCTATGAGGGAAAACATTACTTCCTATAAGCTCTGGCAAATAATAACTAACTCTGACCACTAGATGGCAGCAAAATCAACAACATTGCACTATAATCTGTAACAGCACATTACCATGACCAATATGGGCAGAACAACCACCAAAACCGCAAATGAGTCCTTACTGCCCTGAGCTCCCAATTAGGCTGCTTTCACACTGGTGCACTGCGGTTCACCCACATCGTGGGTGCAACGCGGTGCACCTGTGGCTTTCCTATGGGTTTGCTGCATTAAAGGTATAGACTTCTATTATATCTTGTAGTTGTGGTGCACTTTCTGCATTCAGAAAGCAGACCAAACTTGCAGGATATAATCAGTGCCGGAACAAGGTCATCCAGTACCCAGGGCAAGAATGCCAAACTGCGCCCCCCCCCCCTTCCCTGGGTTAGGGTCGAGGCGCCCCCCCCCCCCCCCATCCCTGCAATAAACCATTGCACCCAGGGCAACCGTTCCTCCTGCCCACCCCTTGTCCCGGCCCTGGATATAATAGAAGTATATGGCTCAGTGCACCTAACCTACTGGAAAGCCATAGGTGCACTGCGCTGCACCTGTGAATCAATGTGAAAGAAGCCTAATAACCCTTTTTTGTGCTAAAATGCCGATTGCATAAGTGCAGCGTATGCGAAGTGTTTAACACACTGACTTTTTCCTCTACCAGCTTCTGCTGGCATTGCTCTCCATTGCTGCTAGAAAGGTCCCGGGTGAAGTGCACTTCCCCTGGCACAGGAGTTGGTGCTACAGAGGAAGCAACAGCTTATGCAGCTTCTATTCTCTTCATGGCCAAATTCTTTCTTCACTGCCAACACTGGCTCCATGCACTCTGATGCTTTGGGATGGTGGGTTGGCAACCCATTGATCACGTTCTGGGCTTGCCACCCGCATCCCAGAGCATGAGCATGCGCTTCCCTGGTTTGAGGTCACGGGCCACATCAGAAGACTCCGCGCGCCATGGGTTGAGCACCCCTACTGTAGAGTGACACAAAGGAGGTAAAAAAGTTCCCCATCAGGACATGTATGGAAACAAATACAAGACAGACATTCTAACCCCAGATCACTGTACTAATAAAAGTCCCAAAGAAGGAATTTACCTTTTTACCTGTTCTATGCATTCCGTATACAAATTCAATAAATATATATTGTTTAAAAAAAGATTATTTTCAATTACTCGCTGTGACCTAACAAAATGTAAAGGAAAACTTCTGTTCAAATATGGACAAAAATAATATCCTATAGAGGTTTAAGCCCTTTTCCCATTCTTTTTAAAGCAAAATGTTTTGACTTTAGTTTTACTAAGTGTTTTTGTTAAATTATTATACTTACTGTGTTTCCCCGAAAATAAGCCCTACCCAGAAATTAAGGCCTAGTGTGATTTTCAGGTAGGGCTGCAATATAAGCCCTACCCTGAAAATAAGCCCTAGTAAAGTCCTTGTAAAAATATGTAATCTGTTTTGTAAAAAGATTATATGATGTCCAGTGTGTCTCCTTTATAACTTTATTGTGGAAAATACCTTATTTACAGCGCCACTGGGCGCTCACGTGACCCGGCGGAGATCTTCTCCTCCCGACTGATGTCGGCGGCTCCTCCCTCTTCAGTGCTCAGAGCAGGTGTGACTATATAACATGCTATATAACATTCCCAGAAAAAAAAAAATTATAAATCAAAATTTTTTAACATTTCAGGGCAATTTGTTTTCTGCTACATATTTTTGGTAAAAAAAATCGCAATAAGCATATTTTAAATGGTTTGCACAAAAGTTATTGCCTCTACTAACTACGGGAAATATTTATGTCATTTTTATTGGTTTTTTTTTTTTTTTTACTAGTAATGGCGGCAATCTGTGTTTATATGCGGGACTGCGACATTGCGGTGGACAGATCGGACCCCTGGCTGACATTTTTGACACTTTTGGGGGGACCAGTGACATTACTACAGTAATCAGTGCTAAAAATATGCACTGTTACTGTAATAATGACACCGGCAGGGAAGGGGTTTGTGAAATGACCACAGAGAACTGTGTTCCTATATATAAGGATCACAGGGGCTCTATGATCATTGCAGGGAGAAGGACGGTCAACTGTGTTTACAACAGCTGACCGTTCTTCTCTCTCAGCGGGGGAACGATCGTGGGTGTCAGGCTGCAATCTGAGCCACCTGCCCGCTGCATGCGCTTCCCCGCTGATGAGCGGGGGCGGGAGCGTGCCGCTGGTGGCACGCGCTCCCCCCCTACCCTCCTGGGCGCGACCGACGTATAGCTACATCAGTTTGCCCAGGAGCGGCTGCCTGCGCCCGGCGGTCGTAAAGCGCTTAACTAAGGTTTATTTTTGGGATAAAAAATGTCATTATGATGACTCCTGAGCTGAGAGGGCGAGAGGGGGAGAGAAGACAGGGGGCACAGGAACTAATTTTTTCTCTCCAGAAGAAGATGACATGACTGCATTTGAATAAATGCAGATTATTGTACATACCGTAAATAAATAAGACATCCCCCTGCAACTAAGCCCTAGTGTGTTTTATGTAGCCAGAATTAATATAAGACCCAGTCTTATTTTCGGGCAAACACGGTATATGTTTTGTGATTTCTCTGGACTGTATATTGCTGTTGTATATGTTAGAGTAGTATCATATAAACAAAGGGTAGTGATAAAAGTGTTATTTTGTTGATCTATTGATTGACTGATTTATTTATTTAGGCAACAATAGTGATTGATTGTATGATCGGCCTATACTGCAAAAGCTGCTGCAGCACTACATCGGGTCAGAGATACTATGATGACCAGAAATATGAGGAGATCCCTGGCCCCTGTATTCTGACGGTGACATGGTTTTGTATTTATTCTCAGACTCATGTAATATTATGATTCTCATTTCTTCAAACTGAACATTGAACAGGAATAAGATTTACCTTAATTTTATCTCTGCCAATGAGTTATCTATCATTTACTAATTTCCATAAATGATACATTAGCTCTAAGCTCTGGAAGTGCAGTGCTGCATTGAAAATGCAGTGTTGGGAGTTTTTGATTGTAGAGGTAGGAGCAAAGCCCTACATTAGGGTTCCCCCCTACCGCACTAACCCTAATCCCTGTAACCCTAAAACTTACAATCATACCAATCATTCCTATATATCTAACGCTAACCCTTGCTGTAACCCAAACACGAACCCTTAAACTATCTTTCCTAGTAGTCCTAATACTATCCCACACAGTAACCCTAACACAACTAAAAAAAACCTCTCATAACCCTAACACTGACTCTTACACTATGTCCCCTTGTATCTAGGACGCTAACACTAGTCCTCACACTAACCCTCCCTGTAACCCTAACATTACACTTTTCCTCTAACTCTCATCATACTATACCTCACAGTTATCCTAAAACCCCAACACCAACCTTTAAACTAACCCTAACTCCGATACTAAACTTCACATTACACCTCTCTTTAACCCTCACACACACTAACCCTCCTTATTGTAAATGTAACCCCTTTTTTGAATGCTCATTTTCCTCTGTGCCACAGACCAATCCTTCCTGTGTAGAAATATGTCAGCTCTAGGATTCTGGCAACTAAATGTACAGTTTGGCAAAATACAATTTTTGCAACTAAACTTTTTTACTTTTGCCCTCTCCTTTTGCTAAAGAAAATCATATAACTTGTTATCTACTGTAGATCAGGACATGACATTTAAAGATACAATTTAACCCACTCTGTTTCTGTAGATTGGATCATATACAGAATGTTGCTCTTTGACATGGAAATCCTCTAGGGACATAGCTCCTACCATTATAATAAATACAGGTTGTCATGTGTATTCAGAGTATATTATGGATTGGATAACTAGTCGTGTTCTTGCTATGTTCTACATCGTTTTGTATATTTTTGTCTCTTTAGACCTCCTCTGAGCTATTCTTATGTCATGATTAAAGAGTAACTGCAGTCTGCTCACATCATTTGTAATAAAAACATATTTTACATTCTTGAGCTTCCCTCCAACCACTTTGCATATTATTTTATTTATACTGTGATTCTGTACTTGCCAAACATGCTGCAGAAATCTCCCTCCGCTAAGTCTGGCTGCAGCCATTTTAACTGTGAGCAACTTAAGTTGCTCCCTGCTAACTTCCTGGATTTACACACATACACATATACACACACACACATATATATATATATATATATATATATACACATATACAGACAGACAGACACACTCACACCACTGCTTGCCTGCACATTTCTCCTCACTTTATGAATACTCATAGATCTCTGCAGTCTCCTGTTATCTCCGCCCTCATCCAGCCCCCCTCCAGCTCTGCAGCTTTCCTTGGCTCTCTTATGATTCATCCCTCCTCCCTTGCTGGCAAACTTTCACAAGAGTGAGAGAGAGAGCTGTGCATGATTTCATTAGCCTAGGCTTTTTACCACACAAGAAAAAGGAAGTGGGTTGTATAAGGTATTTACTGGTAGAAAAAAAATGTTTTACTATACAAAGTTAAAACAATAAGGGCAGAAGATTTATTAGATGGAAAGATGAAAAAATGACTGAAGGTCCGCTTTAATAAATCATAATGTAATGCAAATCTTGAAATTCTATCATAATTTTTCTATTTGTCTGTTTTTTAGTCATGCCAGGAACTCAAGTTTGTGTCCTTTGTGGATCAGGAGGACATAAAAATGGTGGATAAAAGGTTAAAGAAAAGTTTACAAATGACAATTGGTAAAAGGATTAAGGTAAGGAAATGGACCTAACTTGTTGTAGTATGTCTGGTCCCTGAACTGTTTTACACAACTTGTGCAGTTATAGTATGTACAAAATAAATTGTGATATCCTTTATATTGGCAACATAAAACCCTAAGTAATGTAATAAAATAATTGGTGATGAAGGCTTATCATTTTATGATGTGCAGGTGTTCAGCTCATGCTGTACATGTAAAAGGATTCCATATTAGGTTTTCATGACAAAAATAAACTATGTATATTACTTGGAAATGAATTGCTTTAATATTTGTTGTTCAAATTAGTGGTGCAATTTTAGAAAATACAAACATATGGATGCAATTCAACAGACAAAGCAAAAAAAGGAAGATACTATACCTAAAAGATTGCAAAATATGTAGTAAGGCATTATACTTTAAAGGCACTCTAAGTGATATGTGGTCAAAGTCCAAACTTCCCATATAGCTGCAAGGAATAGCCAGCCTTCGCCTAGTTTCTTCAAAAGGAATATTTTTTTTTATTTGAGGGTCCAAAGTCACATAAAACATCTTTATCATTGAATCTATCAATATTATTTCCATTACATTGGTTCATAATACCATGCCAGACAAAACTTCAAAACATATAGTACCAGTACCTTTACTATACTGTAAACTCCTGTAGCATGCCCCTGACCCTGGAAGCACGGTGGTAATCCCCTGAGACAGGGTGGGCTGACATTTCACCTCAGGATGTACTGTAGTGGGATGTGAACAAATGGGTGCCAGTCACTTTAAGGTACAAATAAAAAGGAGTCTATTTACTCTCACTCTAAACTCTTGGGAGAGAAGGGTTGGGAGTTCAGAACACCCTGCCTGGCCTGCAGACTCAATAGCACAAAAAAAAGACACCAGTTCAGAAAATAATCTTTAAGCTGATGTCCCCATTAGAAACCAAATATTTCCCAGTAGTAGCAGCTGTAGTCTTGATGATCCCATCTTGATGCTTTTCCAGGCTCTCCACAAATTACTCACCCAGGACTTCATGTGGCAGACTAACCCTTGCTACTTCATCTCTGACATCAACAGTTCCTCTCTTGTCCTCAGCCAGGTTCCCAGACTACAGAGCCTCAAGCACTAGGACCCACTGGACAGACATACTTCTACTCCAAGCACATGTACAGGACTCCGGCTACAGGCCTAATCACTCAGCTGCTCCTTACACACCCACCCCAGGCCAGAGCCTAGGGGAAAGAGCGAGATCACTTGACCCTCCCCAAATATTTCTACTCTCCTCTGGCATGCACCAATAGTCGTAAACCTCCTACTGGTTGGCTAAGAGAAGTATAAATATTCATAAGTCAGTTTTACCGTAGTTTCTGATACTAATACCAGGGGTATCAGTGACACATACTGGCAGAAAGGAGAAAGTACAGCTCCACTGAATTTAGGCGAAAAATCGAATGGACAATAAATCGGCTAGGTTGTCTACCACCCAGCAGAACTAAATTTGACTAGTATCCCCTGTTTAGGACAGGGTGGCTACACTCCATACTGCAATCCTTTTTCTATGTGCCAACTACATTTTCCTAATTGAATTGATGGTGCCTCTGATAAAATCACTGAACTTAGTATTGACTTACTGGTGGTGCTACTTTCCTTATTTACTGGCTCAAGTGAAATTTCTTCTAACTTCATTTTCTGTCTGGCAGTCGTCTTCTGAAAATGAAGTGAGGGGAGTTCTCTAGAAATAAAATGTAACTGTATGTCAGAGTGGACTTACGCCCCTTTCACACGGGCAGACTGATTGGGTCCGCCTGTTCCTTTTTCAAGCAGGTGGAACCAATTGTACCATCCATTGCCCGCTATGGAGGAAAATAATCGCATGGTGGATCCATTCCTCATCTGTCTAGGTGATGTAAATGAACAGGTGGTCCGTTTACATCGGACCGCCAATAGAGGAAAGCAGTCTGTGTCCGTGTCTGCTCTGCTTATACAGTAATGCTTTCTACGACTAGACATTGTCAGTCTTACAGGTTGAATGACAGCCAGCATCATTCAATTTACTTCCTCTAAGCCCACTCCCTAATGTAATCAGGTAGCCTGGGCTCATGGCGATAACTACAATGGGCAGCGTTTGCATGTCTTTGCATGAGCCCTATTTGGTACACAGGAAGGACATGCTGCCTGAGATGAGGAGTAAGGACCCATGATGTCATCTAACTCTTAAGGTACAGTTAATTAGTTATGTTTAGGGGTTAGCTTAAGTTTTAGGGTTTAGGTGTGTGTGGGGGGGGGGGGGCTTAAATATTACCATCTTATTAAAGTAAACTGCCACAAACCTGGACAATTCACTGTGCGTACTATATGTTAGAAAAATGTAAATAAAGGGGTCGCTTTTAGTAAAGAATGTTGAAAAGATCAGTAGATCAATAGAATTTTAATGAAAATCTCAACTTTACCAGTGAAAGGTGGTTGAAATGGGTCTGACCAAGCTAAAGAAAAAGAAAAGTCATGACAACCTAGGTTAGATGCCCCAGACCTTGCACGGCATCAGCTGACAATGAATAAACTTCTTGAGGGCTGAAGCTCTACAGGGCGGTGTGATGACCAGTCAGCGTTTATCCCTATGAGGCCATTCTTTTCTTCTGTTTCTCTTCTGTTTGCTCTTTTTGTTTCTACTTTTGATATGGTGTAATGTACAAATTTCCTTTTTGCTGGCTACTTTTGTACTACATCCAAGACTTGCTCTTATGACTCAAAATTGACAGTTGAAAATTGACAAAACATTGTTATTGAGGTTCTTGATGCCTATTGATAATTGTATTGTCAAGGATCATAGCACCTTATCTGATGTACTTGTTGGTTTCTCTATAATAAAACTTTTTTTGTGATTAAAAAAGAAAAACAAGTCAAAATTCACATATTCCAGCATCTTTGGATCACTTTGATGTGGGCTTTTAACTGAATGTGAATTGAATCGTTAAATTTTCTATGTTCATGACAGCTTCACTTTATAGATTAAGAACAGATTAACATTAGCATTCAGGGGCATTTTTGGAAGTACTTTTATTTTTAACTTGTATTTGGTTTCTAAAGCTACCTGCTTTGTATCTCAAATAATGCTCACCTAGCTTCAAAAGATAATTGACCAAAAGAAACATCCGGAGGTTATTCACAGGATGGGCCAAAAGCAGGTATACATTACTATTAAAACATACACCATTGTACATTTTAAACTATAACAAAGCTCTCTTCATTTTGCTTTGTTGGTATAGATCTACCTTGAGAACACCTTCCCGCACTTTGGGATGGGGCAACGTTATAGCATTGACTGGCTGCCACATTCACCTGACTTGACACCTATTGATTGTTTTTGGGGGCATAATAAAGGATAGGGTATTTGAGATGAAGCCCCATGTAGTGGACAAATTGAAGCAGTTCATCTTGCAAGCATTTATGGACACTGATGCTAACCAGAATGTATGTGTTACTGTGTGTTACAGTGTCAGGGGGAGGATCCAAAACTGTGACAATGCTGATGGAGGACATTTCAAACATCTAAAAGACTAAACAGTGTCACAGTGTCCAGAACAGGTTTTAGGAATGTTGCACCTAAGAGACTAAACATGACTTGATTGGTACTATATACTACTTATGGTCATATCATTCTCAATACCTGTAAAGTAAATTAAATAGAGAATAAATGAAAATGAAAAGTAATTCAATTAAATTAAAATAAAATGCAATGATCTGATTAGTAATGTATACCTATTATGAAATGCCATGATTTGATCACTATTGTATAGCTACTATAAAATACCATGAACAAATCTGTAATGTATACCTACCATAAAATGCCATGATCCAATCAGGAATGTATATCTACTATAAAAAACCATGAACCGATCAGTAATGTGTACCTAGAATACATTAAAATGCCATGAACTGAAAAGTAATGTATACATAATATAAAATGCTATGATCTGATCAGTATTGCATACAGTACCTACTATGAAAATGCCATGAGCTGATCAGTATTGTGTACCTACTATATAATGCTACGATCCAATAGGTAATGTATTCCTACTATAAAATGCCATGAACCAATCAGTATTGTATACCTACTATAAAATGCCATGATCCGATCAGTATTGTATACCTACTATATAGTGCTGTGATCCATTCAGTATTGTATACCTACTAAAAAAATGTCATGATCTAATCAGTATTGTATACCTACTATATAATGCCATCATCCGATTGTTAAAACAAGAACATACCCAAATCCATAGCTCCCTCAAGACTTGCTCCTCTTATCATACATGGACATGTTGGTTACTATAGCCCACATGTATCAAACACAAGGCCCACGGGCCAAATACGGCCCTCCAGGCTATATCATGTGGCTCTTGCACACAGCGGGAAGGGTGGAAGTGAGAGGTTAATAGTACTCCTCCACACTGAACTCTGTACACAGCACACCCATGAACTCAGCATTTAGCGCACCCATGAACTCTGCATGTAGCGCACCCATAAACTCTGCTTGAAGAGCACCTATGAACTCTGCATGTAGCGCACCCATAAACTCTGCTTGAAGAGCACCTATGAACTCTACATGTAGCGCACCCATGAACTCTGCATATAATGCATCTTGGTATTTATTGCTTCCTTTAAAGAATAAGTCCAATCAAAAACTAACTACTAAACCTGCTCTTTGCCACATTCTAAGACTATTCTATCTAACTATGTAAAGCAAAAATCACTGTACTTACCTATTCTACACCCGATCCGGTCTGGTCTCTGTGCAAGAGAGGACAAACAAAGGCTGTGAAATGAATGGGAAGTGACGTCACCCATAGACTTACTATGGGGCTTCCATTGTCAAGTGCCTCTCCTGCACCCACCTCCATGCTGAAGCTGCCGCTGACAAATCAGCATGGGACTGGACCAGGTTGGGTGTAGAAAAGGTAAGTACAGTGATTTTTGCTTTACGGGGTTAGATAGAATAGTATTGGAATGTGGCAAAGAGCAGATTTAGCGTTAGTTTTTGACTGGACATATCCTTTAAGATCCTCCCACTGTTAGTGCAGTTTGACCACACCCATCATTCAGTGCAGTTTGGTGTGCGGTGCGGTTGAGTTACTGCGCCTATTTGCTAAAGAAATAACAGCCTTGGATAAATTTGTATAGTCTTACAGATACAACCAGCCCTTTGAGGGCAACCATAATGCAGATGCGGCCTACAATTAAATTGAATTTGACACCCCTGCTATAGCCTATCTCCACTCTCCATCAAAGCTATACAGTAAAAAAAAATATCAGCCCCCCCTCCAAACTTAGCTTCTCCTGCTGTGTTAATCATTAATGTATAGTAAATCTACTATATAATGCCATCATCCGATTGGTATAGTATACAGTATAATACATGATCGAATCAGTAGTCTACCTCTTTTAGCCCATCCTGTAAACAATCATCCTTGTCTAACCTATGTTCGTCAATGCTTTTTATTCCAGAAAGGAAAAATGGCTGGTAATATAGTCCTTGCACAGCTCGAACTGTCTTTCTTCGAAGGACTGGAAGACCTTCCTCTTCACCCAAGAAGTGCTAAAAAATCCTCAGCAATTCCTTCCTGGTGTCAGTGTTTGAAATGTCTCCCAGCAACTGAGTATGAGGATCAGCTGTGCTGCCGATATCAAAATGGGGAATGCATTACAAACTCAGAAATGTTTAGGAAGCTGGTCCTGCAGAGACGGGCTCTGGAGCACATTCTTCAGTTCAATAATCCTCTTCTAAATAAGAATTCCATAGCCAAAAAACAGCTAGCAGAGTGTGCTCGAAATCAGTATGTCCAGTGGCGTTTTGGGAGCAATAAGGACACCGTAGACTTTGCCAAGATACCAAGCTGTTGTAGACATGAAATAGGAAATGTATTTAATGATGATACTTGTGAAACCTCCATGCAGTCCGCATCAGGTCCCTCTTGCAAACCTCTGCTATCTTAGTAACAGCCATTTGATCTGTCTGTGTTGGTCTGCCTACTTTTTCGGGTCATTCCATCCAAAAGGAATATTTACATTTGAAATTGATGATGATTGGGAGAATTAATCACTGGCCTTCTACATCTCTCAGTGACTCCAGCTAAGAAATTGCCCATCAAAATAAAAAGTATAACTCCTCCGTTCCACAGTAGCAGTCTAATTTTTCCTGCTTCATTCTCTAAACTGAGGGCTCATGCACACACACATTTTTAGGGGCATATAGCATTTTTTTTTTCTGCTTTTAAACACCCCTGCATGTTAACCTATGCGCCTATGCACACATAGTCATTTAGAGGAGTTTAGAGGCAGGGGTGTTTAGAGGCAGAAAAAAACCCCTACAGCTATAAAGTCCAGGGTCAACTGCATCTTGGCAGAAAAAACTCTTGATGCGTGTAAAGCCGTGTGAAGCGCTTGAGGGTTAATTCATTTCAATGGACAAAATTCTGGCCAATGAAATGATTTAACGCCCAAGTGCTTGACACGCCAAAATGTGTTTACACGTGTCAAGCTTTTTTCTGCAAAAATGTGGCTGACGAGAGAAAAGGCGTTAAGGAGAGGTTAGCTAATGCTCTGTGATGTCTAAATTTTATAGTGGAACTCCAGCCAAATCTTGTTGCTATGTCTGTAGATAGAAGTTGCTATTAGGTTTTTATCTTTTCACTCTTTCTCACCAAGGACAGGAAATAAAAAAAAAAAAAATCTCAAAACACACATAGCAAGTTCATCTTACAGACATTCTAGTCCATTTCAGCTCTGCCCAAAACAGCCAAGAAAATTGTCTGGAGCACCATTTTAACCACTTAAGCCCCGGAGGATTTGGCTGCTAAAGGACCAGGGGTTTTTTTGCGATTTTTTTACTGCGTGACTTTAACGGACAATTGCGCGGTCGTGCGACGCTGTACCTAAACGAATTTGACGTCCTTTTTTTCCCACAAACAGAGCTTTCTTTTGGTGGTATTTGATCACCTGTGCGATTTTTTGATCACGCGCTATAAACAAAAAAAGAGCGTAAATTTTGCAAAAATAACAATATTTTTCACATTTTTTTATATGAAATTCCCCCAAAAAAAAAGTAAAAATCAAAATTTTTTAACATTTTTCGGCCAATTTGTTTTATGCTACCTATGTTTGGTAAAAAAAATCGCAAAAAGCGTATTTTGATTGGTTTGCGCAAAAGTTATCGCGTTTACTAACAAAGGGAAAGATTTTTGTCATTTTTGGTGTTTTTTTTTTTAACGCGTAATGGCGGCGATCTGCGATTTTTTTTTCGGTACTGCGACATTGCGGCGGACAGATCGGACCCTTGACTGACATTTTTGACACTTTTGGGGTTACCAGTGACATTACTGCAGTAATTAGTGCTATACATATGCACTGTTACTGCAAAAATGACACTGGCAGGGAAGGGGTTAACTTTATTGGACAGGGAGGGGTTAAGTGTGTCCTAGGGGCGTGCTTCTAACTGTGTAGGGACATTCCTATTGGTGTAAAAGCAAAGATCCACCGTTCTACATAGTAGAACGGTCAGATCTTCACTTTTACACAGGGAGAACTGACAGGCAGCTTGTTTACACAAGCTGCTCTGTCTTTCTCCCTTCACAGGAGCGATCGCAGTGTGACTGGCGGACATCGAGTCCGCCGGTCACACGCACTGACTTGCCACTGACACTGGCTCGCAAGTCAGTGACAGGCGAGTGACGTACCGATACGTCACTCTGCCTGGCCGGGGCTGACCGCCGCAGTATATAGTCGTGCGGCGGTCGGCAACCGGTTAAATCCAACAGGAAGAATAGCAGTGCATTGAAATGGCAGCTGTAGGTCAACAGATCCATGCTTTTACATGCTGGGATCCTACTACAGAGTCCCAGCAGATATAAGAAGTCAATGAGGAATTCAACCCACCATCATCTGCTTGGTGTGAACTGATTAAGCTAATGCTTAAGCTGGGTATACTGGCTTAGTTCATTTTTTTGGTTCGGCTGAATGAAAAAAAAAACGAACAAATGAATTTGGAGGAATCCTCCCAGCTGTACTATTGTATTCTGACAGCGGGTTCCTGCGTTATCAAAATACACCAATCAGAGCTGTGCTGTCAGATGTGGTGATAATTTAATGGCAACTACCACTTGTATGGTTCAATGTCAGACAGTACCAATCAGGATAATGATAAAGAATAATCTGACCACATATTCATAACAATTCTGGTCTATGTTCACATCACTTCTAATCAGGGGTCATAATTTATCTGTGTATGGCCAGTTTTAATACCAATATTAGCTAATAATCCGAGGTCACATTACAGTTAGAGTAGACTGCTGTTCTAACATTATGCAACATTGACAAAATTACCAGTTTAAAGAGTGTATAAGAGCTAACAATGTACTGGGGATTTTTATGCTATTTAATTTATTCCTGTGTTTTGAAAATGTCTAATTGTATGTATAGCCAATATATAGTGAGGTTTCATTGTTGTCTATGCCCCCCGCTGGGTAGACACACCCTCTCTATTAGTCTTGGTGGCTTACGTCACTAAGGCAGGATGTGATGGGAAATCCAACATTTTGTAGTTGTCACCACAATAAGGGGTGAGGATAAATCTTTCAATGAAGGAACTTGTTGCGATGACAACCGTCTGAGCGATTTCCCCTCAGTTCCTGTATGCAACATTACAGGACAGGAAGTGAAGGGAAATCTCACCAATGGCAGACAAAAAGCCCAAAAAAATATTGATAGGGGTTTTAACTCTTCTCTAATCTATCCAAAACTAAAAAAGAAAAATTGTAGCTATACATACATTTTAAAAGCTATAACCATTTTTTAATTATTGGATGCAAATGTAAACTATTACAGATAATAACACAATGCTAACAGGCTGAAAGGAAATGTTAATAAACCATTAAGCAAGAAGAACTGTTTTACTGATCATCATCTGACTTCATCATGCTAATACTGTATCTGATTGACTGTTACAGTTTAGGATATTTGTTTTTTGTTTTCCAGATTTTGTAAAATAAATATTGTATTACATATTATTAAAAAGAAATGTTTTCTTTCATTGTAGTGCGTCTTTTAAGATACTATGTATATCTATTTTTTCTTGTATGTATTTTATTATTTAACTGTTAGATGAATATTTAAGATGATAAGAATCCATTATGTGGAGTTGTATTCTCCTGATGAAATTGTTGGTGTAGGTTACTTTGGGGAAAACTACAGCAGGGTGAGTGAGTGAGGTAGCAGAGGGAGGAGCTGAATAAGATTGTGGATGTCAGAAGAAGTTCAAAAAGATGTAAGAAGGCTGTAAAATATGTAATTTTGGTTGTATTGATATTTTAAAGATGCTACATTTACACTGCTGCATAATCTCAATTTTCTGTAACATATTAGAAGAGGAATATGGCAAGGATATGTGTAGGCACCACTAGATGCTCCACGTGGCCCAACCCTTCAGCTAATGGCCTAGCTAAAACAGGTCCCCCTGTGAATCTCATCTCCTATAGATACATAACTCGCTTGTATTAATGGTTAATAATGAGGCATTTTAGTGGCTTTTTTTTGTATGCTTTACCGAACATCTCTCGTAACATTTCACAATTCTTCAGTTATTATATGTATTTGAAGTCAAATTATTGGCAATAATAAGTCTAAGGAGCAACGGTATAAAGCCTAGTACACATGTTCCGAATGTTGGGCAGCACTGGCCAGCTCAATAAAAAACTGGGTGACACTCGGCCCATGCGCACTGCAGTTGAGTCGGTCCAAAAGGCCGACTCCTGTTGAAGGGGCATGACCAAAAACGGTCTGCCGATCGGCTCCCAATCAGTGTTCTCAGCCAATGGCTGAGAGCACTGACCGGAGTGTTCTGGCATGGGAGCTGTCAGTTTTTTTCATTCTGCCCTGCTGCTGAACAAGCTATTAGTGTGTACTAGGCTTAACTTCAAACGTATGGCTAGAAAAAAATACTAAAAAGTCCCACTAACGCTACCCAGGAGAGGTTGCTGGGATGCTCACTGCTCACTGACCCATTAAAATTCTCTGTCAAGTCCTCTTCGGGCTATTGGCCCTCCAGCAACTCCCGCAAGGGGAAAGGCTCCCCTGCGATCTCTACTTTCCCTTTCCCAAGCTCCCACATGCTACCACTCCTTTACCCTATAAGGGGAATGGACCAGACCCCTGAACACCACACGCCCTGTAACTTTATTTAAAAAGGAAACCCTTCCTACATACAGTATGTCAAGCATCACCAAGATACTTAGGAATCTAGTTGATGGTTTAACAAGCCAGAATTCAAACCTAATTTTGGTTATGACTGGAATACAATATGTGTCTAAAGCAGTGGCGGACTGACCATTCGGGCAATGAGGCACTGCCAGAGGGCCCGTGGGTCAGGTGGGCCCCATGGGAGGCTAAGTCTGCCTTTGGAGATGCCCACAGCTTATCAGGCAGAAGAGACAAAGTTTATGTCCCGAGGAGACAGTGAACTATGGCATCTCTGCCTGCAGTTGATGCAGCTATAGGAGAGCACTCAAGTGCTAGCCGGGATCAGAGAGCAATCATAGAACTATGGGAGTGATGGCAGTGGCAGGCGCTCCAGCCACCTCTCCTTCCGGGGAATTCAGCGGAGGGGCGGGGCCATACAGTGCCTTGTAAAAGTATTCAAACCCCTTGAAATTTTCCACATTTTGTCACGTTACAACCAAAAAACGTAAGTGTATTTTATTGGGAGTTTATGTGATAGACCAACACAAAATGGCACATAATTGTGGAAGGAAAATGATAAATGGTTTTCATTTCTTTTTACAAAAAAATACACTATATTGTCAAACGTATTAGGATACCTGCCTTTACACACACACATAAACCAGTCTAAGAATATTTACTTTGAAAATGTATCTTGTATTTTTCTTCTTTGGCTTGCTTAGCTGTTTAAGCACATGATATAGAAACTGTAGCCAAAGAGAGCCATAACTGAGAAGGGAAGACATGTAGCAATAACAAGACAATCCTTAAAGAGGTTGTAAACTTGTTTAAAAAATTTTTTTTTTTTTTACAACCTGCAAGAGAAAGACATAATGAGCTAGTATGCATCGCATACTAGCTCATTATGAAATACTTACCTTAGAACGAGCCCCCGCCGTGCCGCTCTCTTACCTGTATGACGGGCGACATGACATGTCGCTCGTCTTCCGGGATCGCGGCATCCGGTCATCTGATTGGCCGGAGCCGCGGTGACGTCACTCCCGCGCACGCGCGCGGGAGCCGACGGTCACGGCACGGGGCTCTGAAGGAACGGCACGATCAGCCGTTCCTTCAGAGCGCATGCGCCAGTGACGTCACTGGCTGCATTAAAGGTAAATATCTCCTAAACGGTACATGTTTAGGAGATATTTACAGTACCTATAGGTAAGCCTTATCATAGGCTTACCTATAGGTACAACTTCCTGAGGAGGGTTTACTTCCTCTTTAAGGGACAATATCCTCCCTAGCTAATTGGAGTATTTTAGATTGTTGTTATGAGAGGTGAGAGGATTAATTGCCAGAAACATGGCACGGGTTCATTTCTTAAAGAAAAAAAACAATTAGCTACAAAATTGGTCTTTCACAGGGCAAAAAAAAAAAAATAAAATAAATGCATATCCTCTTGATAGCTACACTTGTTTGACTGAAAAAGACCTACATAGACCTTAAAAAGGTGCTATACTGTTATATCTAAATGTACTGGCTGCAATACCATGTTTTATATACAGAGACTTAACATTTAGCACCAAATTAATGTCTCTTGGAGACACATAGAAAGTGTGGAAGTGGCTGAAGATGTCATTGTGGTCCTATGGCTATTGTAGAGGCCTATCTTTAAATGTTTCTTTGGCAATATGGATGCATCAGAGATCCAAGAGGTTTGTGATGATATGGGTCATTAAAATATATCCTATAATTACAGTATGTGCAACTCTAATCTAGACAAAAAAATAGGTCACTGTTTTCCAACAAACAGAAATTAAAGTAGAACTATGGGCAAACCTTTTTTAAATGTTATTTTGGATAGAGCAAGCCAGGGTTCTAACCCCTCACTCCTGTCAGATTTATTTTGGCAATCTGTGTCCCATTGTGGAGATTTTCCTTCACTTCCTGTCCCATAACAAACAGGAAGTAAGAGAGGAAATCCCTGCAAATTAAGGGAATTCCTTGGGGACCCCCAGGTCACAGCAACTAGACCCCATTGAAAAATTTCCCCCCTATTAATTTTCTGGGGGCAGTGGTGGCTGGTGCATTGGGGCGCAGGGGCGCCGCCCCCCTATCCATGCATCCGGCCCCCTAATCTACATGCGGGGCGCTGGACGCATGGAGTTCAATGGGGCTTTTTTTTTTTAACTATGTGATTAGAACCAGAGGCTCTCACAGGCTAAAAAAAGGTGGGTCCGGGGCCCTGAGCCCACCCAGTGGTGTGACAATAGCGAATGAAAATTTGCTATTGTCGGGGGGCATGGCCAGCAGCCGGAGGACATGGACGCTCTGCTCTGAGCTCCGGCATACCAGGATCTAAGCAGTGACACCGAGCGACCTGAGAGAGGGGTTATCTCATCCCCAGAGACAGCGGAGGATAGCCCGAACACACCCGACCCACATGGCGAAAAGGAAAACCACAGAATGGCTCCGCAAACTTACTGATTTTTTCAGTACAACGGCTCCACAAGTACACGAGATGGCGCAGGCTCCTCTGCACGCTCTCACAGGCAGACAGCAGCGGCTGCTGCAGCACAGCAGACCGGGCAGGGACATCAAGCAACTGCTCAAGATTCAGAAGATTGTACAGGGGCTTCCTTATTCCACAGTCCTCTGAAACAGAGGAGGAAACTCAACCTCAGTAATAACCAAGTAAGTGTGCCCTCACCCATCACAATTACCACACCAGAAGTTAACCATTTTAGTGAACAACTGGACCTGCCTGTCCTCTCCTCTCCTCTCCTCTCCTCTCCTCTCTCTCCTCTGTCTCACTGTGGTCCGGGGGGAATGGTGTGTGACCTGGTGTGGTCCTGGAAGGGGGGGTATGGTGCGGTCAGTCTGCTAAACCCCCCCGGCCCATGGAGCACCAGCCGCCACTGTCTGGGGGATAACCCAAAATGTGGGATTTCTTTTACATTCACTTTCAATGATAATGGTAGACAGGACAAATACAGAGGGTAAATCTAATTAGCGGGGTAATTAGTGGGGGCACAGACAGCAATAAAAACTGTCAGTTGTTCTAATTTCTCTCCACTCTATCCAAAACCAAAAAAATAAAGTTTTGCCTTTAATTATGCTTTGGGAACACTCATAAAAACAAGGAAATGTAAACGTTAGGATGCATGAAGGGAGCAGAGTGTACCGGATAAGTAGTTCACTTTGTATCCAGACATTGCTGTTATACACCAGTCCAATTCACTTGCTTTTATCTGTAATTCTGGGTCACATAAGGTAGCAATGCTGAAATACCTTGTTTGCCTATATCACAGAGGATTTTCGTAGTCACCAATCACATTTAAAAATGTCTTGGAAATTTTAAAGTGACTGAACCACTTAGATCTCTACAAAGTATTTGCTCCTTGTCCCAATTGGTTTTATAAACAGACCTCTTTTTACCCACAGACCCCATTTGCCCCCTGAGAGATCCAGCATCAAATCAAAACTCTACACTCTCCAAAATGGAGCCTACAGTAAATATAATTTTTTTCTGCTACTTTTTTAAATTACTATTTTATGTCCAGTGCCTGCTGTCCAAAGAACCCAGTCCCGCTGTGTAAAGTTCAACCTCTTTACAATCTTGTTTAGGTTTTCCAAACCTACAATATTTAAAGAATTTGTATCATTCAGACAGACATTTGCAATTCACGCTGTTTGGTAAATCATACAGTCAGATTGTAATGTGTGTTGTAATAAGCAGATCAAGGAATTGCATCATCAGTTTTTGTGAAACACTACTTTACATTAACAGCAATGCTAACATGACATCCAAAAGAGAAACTTCAAAATTGAGAAGAAATAAAAATCTGGTATGAGAAATTGTATATGTAGCACCCTATTAGGTAGGTGCTAGGAAAAAGCATCTATGTGGCCCTGTCTGCATATCAGGGGGGCCTGATCATTTAGTTTAGTGACTGTCACATGTTTCCAGGTGTGATCTGTTGTGTTTAGGGAGTCTCCCCACTGTTTCCAATGAGGGATCTTATTGGACAGTGGAGGAAACCTGGCCAATAGCACACCAGGGCTTATAGCTGTCTCAGTGGGCGGAGTTGCCGCAATGCACCCTGGGATGAGGTATAAGTCTGAGGGGAGCATGTGACAGGGCATTTTTGGTGGGAAGCAGAGTCCCAGGAGGAGGCTGACAGCTGTCTCTCCTGTCAGAGCAAGAGAGGGTGTCCTGGGCGGTCGGCCTAGAGGACCGGAGGTTGAGCTGGGCTGCAGGAAGGATCCAGAGTGCTGTGGACCGAGTGGAGCTGCTGGGCAGAAATTTCCAGGAAAAACCGTGTTGTGAGTACTCGAAACTGCCCAGGGGTCTGCCTGAAAGAGGGGGCCACTCCAGAAGGTCAAAGGGATCCAGGAGCCAGCTTACCAGTAGTTGTCATTGAGAAAGGGGGTGCCAGTGTCTAAGCCCTGAAGAGTAGAGAGAGAAAAGAGGGCGCCGGTGTGGGCCCTGATGTGTTCAGCAGTGCAGCAGTGTATTCAAATAGCTGCCTCAGCAGGAGTGCTTAGGGAAAGCTTTAAAGAGGACTTCGCTAATGTGAAAGCAGTCTCAAGTCAAGTCAGTGTTAACCGGCATTCGGCCAGCGTTAACCAGCGTCAAGTCAGCGTTAACAGTATTGTTCGAGTGTCCCCGCTTAAAGAGCCTAGTTTAGTTTAATGAGTATCCCACTCATCCCTTCTCCTATCCAAGTTACCAAATAATTACAAAAAACCCAAAGATACCGGACTGGTCATTGTCTCAGTGCTCACACTTGGAGAAACATGCACAAAGGTACTTTTGTTGCACCCAGTGACCCAGGGGGACCCATATCCAGCAAAACGGCTGGGAATTGTTCTACATATATGTGAATTTTCATGAGAAGGCAACTGTTAATAGAACTGTTGGTAAATATGATTTTGCTTTCTGTTTGTAACTGATTATCTGGATTTACATAGCTTTTTGTTCACTCCTTATGAAAACAGAAAGCTTACGGAAATCAATATTTGTGCATCTAGGATATATTTTGATATGCTATCCAAGAGACTTGTAGACATGTATGATGTGTCCGGCAACTTTTCCATCTTAACAATCTGAAAGGTCTCTTAACCACTTAAGCCCCGGAAGATTTTACCCCCTTCCTGACCAGGGGGTATTTTGCGATTCGGCACTGCGTGACTTTAACGGACAATTGTGCGGCCGTGCGACGCTGTACCTAAACGAGTTTGACGTCCTTTTTTACCACAAATAGAGCTTTCTTTTGGTGGTATTTGATCACCTGCGATTTTTTGATCATGCGCTGTAATCAAAAAAAGAGCGACAATTTTGCAAAAATAAAAAATATTTTTCACATTTTATTATATGAAATTCCCCCCAAAAAAATTAAAAAAAAAACTTTTAAATACATAAAGGGAATCAACTCGGTAAAGGAGGAGAGCATATTTAAAAGCAGAAAAACTACCACAAGAGGACACAGTTTTAAATTAGAGGGGCAAAGGTTTAAAAGTAATATGAGGAAGTATTACTTTATTGAGAGAGTAGTGGATGCATGGAATAACCTTCCTGCAGAAGTGGTAGCTGCAAATACAGTGAAGGAGTTTAAGCATGCATGGGATAGGCATAAGGCTATCCTTCATATAAGATAGGGCCAGGGACTATCCATAGGATTCAGATATATTGGGCAGACTAGATGGGCCAAATGGTTCTTATCTGCCGACACATTCTATGTTTCTATGTTCTAAATTTTTTAAAATTTTTGGCCAATTTGTTTTCTGCTACCTATGTTTGGTAAAAAAAAATCACAATAAGCGTATTTTGATTAGTTTGCGCAAAAGTTATTGCGTTTACTAACTAAGGGAAAGATTTTTGTCATTTTTGTTGTTTTTTTTTAACGAGTAATGGCGGCGATCTGCGATTTTTTTTGCGGTACTGCGACATTGCGACGGACAGATCGGACCCTTGACTGCCATTTTTGACACTTTTGTCAGCATGTGACGCAAAGTTGAGATGTCAGTAGTAAGTGAGGTAGAGTTCAGATAACAGTAGTAAGTAGGGTGGAGTTCAGATGTCTATAGTAAGTGAGGCGGAGTTCAGAGGTCAGTAGTAAGTGAGGTAGAGTTCAAAGGTCAGTAGTAAGTGAAGTTCAGGGGTGAGTAGTATGTGAGGAGGAATTCAGGGGTCAGTAGTAAATGAGGCGGAATTCAGGGGTCAATAGTAAGTGAGGCAGAGTTCAAGGGCCAGTAGTAAGTGAGGCAGAGTTCAGAGGACAGTAGTAAGTGAAATGGAGTTCAGGGGTCAGTAGGCGGAGTTTGGATGTCAGTAGTAAGTGAGGCAGAGTGAGAGGCTTCACCATAGAAGAGATGCTGTTTCCAGGTGCACACACAAGAACGAGCCGAACAGATGTGGGCAAACATAAACATGTGCATCTGTCACCAAGGCGCCAAACAGCCTATTTAATTGGAGCTAGAGAACTGGCTAATTACTGTTTGGTCTACAGCATTCTGTATATGATCCTGTGTTCCTGATTCCTGTGTTTGACCGTCTTGCTCCCGACCATTCCTGACTGCTAATTGTCCTGAACCCTGGCTTCACCCGTATTCTGTCTCTGTCTGCTGCATCTGTTCAATCCTCCAGCCATTGCTGACTCTGCCTGTGACCCGACTACTCTGCTGTCTGCGGTAAATACCTGATCTGTCCATCCGTTACTGACCCAGCTCACCTGACGCTGCTTCAACTCCTCCAGCCTGCTACAGCTTGTTCAGTCCAGCTCACCATCTGTCAGGACCCGGACTTGAACCTGAGACCTCCTAGTGTCTGGCACTGACTCTACTCACTGAGCTACCTGGAATGCTGGACAGCTCCCCGGACAAATCCTTGAATGATCCTGCTGTGAATCCTTATTGCCTTGAACCTTGAACCCTTTGCTCCTCCCATGAACTTCCTGTTATAAGCCATGTCTTTGCACTTCCTGGTCGCCAGAATATTGTGCCTTCAACAGCCGATATCTAGCTTGTCTCTCCTGCTGCCGTCTGTATCTTTGCTACCATCCGTTATCGACACTTGGCTTGTTCCTCGACTACTCTTCTGTTTGATCCCAACCTGCAACTACTGGTTACCGACCTTTGGCTACTCCTTGACTACGCTTCAGCTTAATCCCTATCAGCTACTGGACTCTGACTTGCTCACATCCTGGTGGGACGATCTTGAGAACCGCGACCTGGTGCTAACACGCAGCAAAATCCATCTCCCCCTTCAGGAGCGCTGGTGAAGACCGGTTAGTACTTAGACTCCGCACCTCAGGTGAGCCTGCATCATCTGCCTGGGTGACCTGTCAGTGTTCCTATCCTGCTGGTTCCTGTGTGAACTGCAACTGCTATAGCTACTGGTCTTCGAGCCTGACCCCGGATCATGACACCTTCTTCAGGCACCTGCTTCCTGCTGTGCATTTAAAGTCTGTCATCAGCCAAGCCTAGCCAGTCTGCCTGCTTCCAGCTATCCTTCTGGCACGTCTGCCTGCTGTCTCATCTGCCTGCTGTCAGCTACTCCTGGCTTCCTTCCCGTGGTTTTCTGACTACTACCTGCACAGACCACTGGACTGATCATAGGTGCTCCTACTCCGCCATGCTCCAGCGGCTACTGTTTCACCATCAGTTTCCCTCGAGCCTAAGCCGTGCGAGAGGCCTTCCTCTGCACGTCAGACTCACCAACCAGGTACGTGACAGTACCAAACAGCCATGACTGAGCCTGCAGGAGGACCCTCTCCCTTGCATGAGGTCTGCCAGTATCTTGCAGATCTCACACGATCAGTCAAGACCCTGCAGGAGGGATATGCTCACCAGAGGGAACATGTGCAATCCCTGTCTTCATCTGCAACCCCTGCTGCTTCTGCCTCCACTTCCATTACAGCAGCTGCTCAAACAGAGACCAGTGTTAGCTCTGCAGAAGTAATGTCACCTCCTGAGCCTCGAGTGCCAGCACCTAAAAGGTTCTCTGGAGACCGGACTAAGTTCAGAGCATTTCGCAATGCATGTCAGCTCTACTTTACACTACAACCACCGACTTTCTCACTAGAAACTACGAACATGGGGTTCATCATATCGTTGCTCCAGGGTGAACCCCACACCTGGGCCCATCGTCTGTTGGAAGAAAAGAACGGACAGCTGAACACTATGTTTTCCTTCTTCAAGGCTATCTCCCAATTGTATGGTGATCCGCAAAAACTTCTACTGCCGAATCTGCTCTGTATGCACTCCAGCAAGGCTGAAGGGAAGTCGAGGACTATGTCACTGATTTCAGGCGCTGGAGTGCAGACACCTCTTGGAATTATGCAGCTCTGCAACATCAATTCCGTCTGGGGCTATCAGAAGGTCTTAAAGATGAACTAGCTCATGTAGGTGTACCAAGTTCTTTGGAAAACTTAATCACGCTTTCAATCCAGATCGATCATCTCCTATGCGAATGCAAGTTGGAAGGATCAGCATTATCATCCTGACCTGTATGGATGATGCCCAAAGTTCCAGTTCCAGCCTATCCAACATCTGTCAATCTGTCTCTTCCTGCACTAAAAGCAGCAGATTCCATGCAGCTGCGTCCATCACTTTCTCAAAAGGACCGCTTACGCCGTCAACAGAACAATCTCTGCCTCTACTGTGGAGAAGCCAGCCAAAATGTGCGCAGTTGTCCAGCTAAACTGCGTAAGTGTCCACACGGCTTTGTCAGCCAGCTCGGCTCATATTGTTCTTCCTGTCTCCTTACAGCTTCCAGGAAGAATTGTGTTGGTAACGGCGATTATTGTGATGAATGAAAAGTAATTCAGTGCTGCTAAATCACAACAGTGTCCATTAAGTGAATATGAAGAAAGTGCTTCTGTGCTCCACTTGCTTGGGTTAAAGTGCCAGTGCTCCCCCTGTGGTTCCCTACTTACCACAAGTCGCTATAAAACAGGTAGTGAGTATATAATAATCCTCTGATGTATCCACAGCTCCTTGGAGACACAATCTTTTAAATGCCAATTGGTGGGAGAGATCCTTTAACTACCTCAATACTGGGCACTTAAACCCCCTTCCTTCCCAGACCAATTTTCAGCTTTTAGCGCTGTTGCATTTTGAATGACAATTGCGCGGTCATGCAACACTGTACCTAAACCAAATTTGTGTCATTTTTCCCCCACAAATAGAGCTTTCTTTTGGTGGTATTTGATCACCACCAGGTTTTTTCCTTTTTGGTGCACAAATAAAAAAAGACGGAAAAGTTTGGAAAAAAAAAAAAAAGTTTTTTTGTCTAGGTTATAAAATTTTGTAAATAGATAAGTTTTTTCCTGCACTGATGAGCACTGATGACGCCACACTGACAGGCACTGATGAGGAGACACTGATGGGGTGGCACTGATGGGGTGTCACTGATATGCAGCACTGATGGGCACTGATATGTGGCACTGATAGATGGCACTGATAGGCAGCGCTGATGGGCACTGATAGGCAGCACTGATGGGCACTGATCGGCGGCACTGATGGGTGGCACAGATCGGCACTAAAGGGGCGGCACTGATCGGCACTGATGAGCGGAACTGATGGGCACTGATAGGCAGCACTGGTGGGCAATAATGGGCACTGGTGGGCAGCACTGATAGATGGCAATAATGGGCACTGGTGGGCAGCACTGATAGAGAGGGCACCACTGGCAGGCTCTCTGAGCCCTGTTTGCCATCCCTGGTGGCCATGGTGGGCATCCCTGGTGGTCATGGGTGGGCATCCCTGGTGGCTCTATTGGCACCCCCCCTCCCAGGGCTGCACTGGTAATCAATGTTCTGATTACCAGCACAGACCCCCCCTGTGATCAGTGAGTAATTAGAAATACTCACTGATCCCCCCGGCTGCAGTACCGATCCTCTCTTCTTCTCCTCACTGACAGGATCTGTCAGGAGGAGAAGAGACCGAAGCCGTTACAATGGCTGTGTTTACATTACATGACGGCTGTGATTGGACACAGCCGTCATGTGATCAGGAGGGCCAATCACAGGGCCCTCCTGCCGCATCTTGTTGCTCTGTGTCCGAGGGACACAGGCACATCGAGATTGCGCAGCTGCGCGTGCCCGCGGCGGCGCAATCTCGCTCCTTCTGAAGGACGTTCCGGAACGTATATGTACAGTTGCCGGGTGGGAGGTGGTTAAATAGACATCCTTGAATCCAGAGTGCCCTCATGAAAATAGAATGCCATCCATAGTGAAGTATGTTAAGGTAAATGCGTTTATTAAGTAAAGAAACCTAGTTACAATATTAAAATCGTGAAAAGACAGAGCACGGCGCGGTGGTTAGCTGCTCTCGCAGCGTGCGCTCCGCTGGCCGGAAGTGACGACGTTCGTGACCAGGTACGCTCAGCCAATCGCTAGACGCATTTCGCCTTCCTATCAGGGAGTCATCTGTAGCTCCACTTCCGGCCGGCGGAGCGCACGCTGCAAGAGCAGCTAACCACCACGCCGTGCTCTGTCTTTACACAATATCATAGTGGATCGGCTGTCTAAGATGGCCCATTTCCTACACCTGAGGGGTACAGAATCTGCTGTGGAGACTGCCTGAGTATTTGTAAAGGAGATCCATGGGGTGCTCGTAGACATTGTCTCAGACCAAGGGGTTCAATTCACATCAAGATTCTGGAGAGCACTATGTGAAGCCCTAAAGATCAAACTTTCCCTGACCTCTGCGTACCATCCACAGTCTAACAGGAGGGGAAGGATTGGGAAACAAGAATTTCGGGCACAATGGTTTTTTTAAAAAAGACCAGATCAGACCCATAAATGGTCTACGCTATAGTATATCCCAATACATAAGATTTGGAACAATGATTTACATACAACTTGAAGTACTTAACACTTGATAGTCATATAATTCTCGAAACTATTCACTCACTATCAGACGAAAACCGCCGGCGGACACCCAAATAATAAAGTGTCGGTCAGCGGGATCAACTGAGAGTGTAAATCAGCTTTCGCCATACAGTATTTGACCTTTGCTCGACATGTTTCGCTTTCTTTGGAGAAAAGCTTCATCTGGAGCATATCATTTCATTTGTCTGTACAATAAATAGTCAGGCACAAATCTCAATTCCATAGAAGATTTTTTAACGAAGAGGACTGTTGTGCGTTTTTGGAAAGCTCAATATTTTGGCACCTATATGATTACATAGTAGTGAGGGTAATCACTCCATGTTTAATATCTGGAAAGGACGAGAGCCTAATATATGTAGCATGTCCCTTATAGTTATATGAAAGCCCGTGCCGCGCTGTTCCAAACTTGCACACAGTCCTCACCGGATGGGGAACCGCCGCCATTAGGTCTAACAGGCAAATTGAACGAAACAATCAGACCCTAAAGCAATACATCTGCTGCTTCACGTTATTTGTTCAGGACGATTGGGTGTCACTCCTGCCACTAGCGGAGTTCACTTATAACAACTCTTGCCATGCAGCCACCAAGCAGTCTCTATTCTTCGTGAATTATGGCTTCCATCCCACCTGCCTGCCTGATCTTGTACCTGAGTCCTCAGTTCCAGCTGTCCAAAGCACCTTGGACTTCTTCAGTCGCAACAATAAGCTATTACAGGAGGCTGTGACCAAAGCACAGGAGGATAACAAGAGAGCGTTTGATAAGAGGGGAAGGGGGGCTGATCCTGCAACCAGGAGACCAGGTGGGGCTAGCCACGAAAAACCTGAAACTGGCATGTCCTTCAAAGAAGCTAGCACCTAAATTCGTAGATCCGTTCCCGGAGAGAAGGAAAATTAACAATGTTTCCTATGAACTATCATTGCCAGAATCTTTTAGGATACATCTAGTGTTCCATGTGTCCTTGTTAAAGCCTTCAGTGCCAGATCCTTTTCTAGATCGTGAAGATCCTTTTCTAGATCGTGAATCCGGACCACCTGAACCTGTAATCATCAATGGGGATGAGGAGTTTGAGGTTGAGGCAATTGTGGACTGCAGGAAGAGAAGGGGTCAAGTGCAATACCTGATTAAATGGAAGTGCAATACCCGATCAAATGCAAGAAGAAAAATCATGGGAGCCTGAGTATAATGTACATGTTTTGGACCTGGTTCGCACTTTTTTCCGCAATCATCCACAGAAGAAGAGCCAACTGGGCATCCGGAGGCTGCCCATAAGGAGGGGGCAATGTCAGGAGAGGCTTCGCCATAGTACAGCGGCTGTTTCCAGGCACACAACATATGCGCATGCCCCAACCAAGAACGAGCCAAACAGATATGGGCAAACATGCGATCGCGCATTCGGAAGTGCGCACCTGTCACCAAACAGTCTATTTTTTTTATAATGAAAGTTTATTTAATTTTCAGAAATACAGAGTGAAAAATATGCAACAAGAATCACAAAGAAGTAGAAACATAAATTCCACATCTGATGTACATATTTAAAGTAATCCACCAACTACAGGACTACAGGATGCACATTACACACGTAAAAGTCAAGCGTATATCAGACATCAAATGCACCCGGGCTCTCTCCACCCATCCCCACACCATCATCAGCATGGGTGTGGGTGACTAGGCGGGGGTAAACCAAGGAACGATAAGAGTCCCCATCATACATACACACCTGATTTGGCCCATTGTGTACAACTTGTGTATAATGGGCAGATGTGGCCTAAATAGAGCATCAGTAACATGAGGAAAGGAAAGGGTAGTGGGGGAAGGAAAACTGACCTTCAGGAAAAAAGAATACAGGGAAGATAACAATCAATTTAACAACTAATGCTGGGTACGGCTATAGGGTAATCAGGAAGCAATTACGTACACATCTGTTGTAGAGTATAGGTATCACAATTAGTTAGTAGGTATTTCCAAGGAATAATACATCCAGCCTGACCAAGTGTCTCTAAATTTGTCTTGTTGGTCTTTGACCATGTGTATCCACCTCTCCGCCTCCATGATAGCATCAACCTCCCTTTTCCACTCCAGCAACTTGGGACAGACTGATATATTTTCCAGTATTTAGGGATCAGGGATTTGGCTGTGTTTAGTAAGTATGGAGTGGCACTCCTCTTATATACTTTAGTTGATGAAGGGGCCCAGTGGAAAAGGAAATGTAAGGGGGAGAACCTTATGAGATGAAGAGTCGTTTTCTGGATCCATCGGGTGATTGACTCCCAAAAGGCCCTAATCATGGGACATATCCACCATATGTGAAAAAGTGTGCCCCGCTGGTTGCACCCTCTCCAGCAGCAATCATCGGCTGATGGAAACATCTGGGCTAGGCAGAATGAGGCCTTGTACCATCTAGAAAGAAATGTATATGATGTTTCTCGAGTACGTGAGCTAATGAAGGAAGTGTGTGTGAATTTGATCACCCTTTGTATCTGTAAAAGACTGAAATTTTGACCTATCTCTCTCTCCCAATCTCAAATATAATAGGGGACGGATTTGGTTTGTGAGCTAAGCACAAGTTTGTACATTTGTGACGAAAAGAGTTTGGATTCTGGGAGATCAATGCATAGGGATTCAAAGGAGGTAAGTGTATTGAGTGGTCATAGTCAGGGTTGAAATTTACTAAGAAAGTATGTTAGTTGGCGATGTATCCAGGATGCAAATGGCATAATTACGTATGAAGCCTGTAGCATGGAAAGGGGAGAAAAAATGCCTTGGGGGCATATTTGGCACATGCAACTTTCCCGTCAGAGCAAAAGGAGCCAAAGAATTCTGGCTCTTCTCCGGGTGGAAACCAGGGATAGCCTCCAAGAGGTGCCAATGGGGATGTTTGGGGAGCATATTGGCCTGAAGCATTCAATCTGTCCCATATTGACAAAGATGCTCCAGTCATTGGGGACATCAAGTCTGAAAGATCTCTAGAGGCTGATGGAATCCAACGGGCGTCTGCAAGGTTACTATGCGCCAGCGTTTTTTCCTGCGGAACGCATAATTTATTCGATAAGTAGTGACACCAATTCAAAATACGAACCATTGCCATGTTTTTTTTAGTAAAAAGCTATGTCAAGGAGTCAAACACCCAGGGCCGCTGATAGGGGGGGACCACCAGCCCTCTTGTAGGGGGCCCGAGCAGACAGGGGGGCCCACTCAGAGAGGGGGATTAGTGATGGACAACAAATATAGAAATATTCCTCCAGCACCTGAATCTGATCTGTTCCTCTCCCTGCTATCAGCTTTTATCTGTTGAGAAAGAGACAGTCGTCCCTCACTAATCCCCTCCCTTTTGTGGGCCCCCCCTCTCAGCACTTATCTCTGCTAGGGTTGAGCGGACACCTAGATGTCCGTGTTCGACGGGTTCGGCCGAACTTTAAAAAAAAGTCCGGGTCCGTGTCCCGGACTTTTACCGAACTTTTCCCGGACACCGAACCCCATTGAAGTCAATGGGGACCCGAACTTTAAGGCACTAAAATGGCTCTAAAACACCAAAGGAAAGGGCTAGAGTGCTGCAAATGGCAGCAAAACGTAATTAAGAGCATGGCAAGTGCTCTGCAAACAAATGTGGATAGGGAAATAACTTAAAACAACAAAAAAAAACAGAAAAATAAAACAATGTTCTTCTTCATCTCTGAAGGACGAGGCCCATATGGAGTAGGAGGGAGGTTGAGGTGGTGGTGGATGTGGCGGTGACATAGGCGTGCGCACAGGGTGTGCTGGGTGTGCCTGGGCACACCCTAATCACCTAGGGCACATAGCATTGCCAGTGAGGAGATGGGAAAGATCTCCCTGGGACCTGCTCTGCTCTATTTCTCCTTGCCTACAGGTACATGGCCCCGATACATTACTCTCCCTGCTGGCAAACACATGCATGTGTATTTCAACTTTGGGGTGCACACCTTAATGCAATAGGCTGCGCACACCTATGGGCGGTGTAGGTGGAAGCGGCGGTGGAGGAGGACCAGGGCCGGATTAACAGCATCATGGGCTTGGTGCTGAGGATTTTGAAGGGCCTTAGGGCCGTGCCTTGCCATGCACCCAGAGGAGGAAGGGTGCAGCCATGCATGCCTAATTCAACATGGGATGCTGTCTCTGAAGCCCATAAACACATCCATGCATCGCCAACTGTCCCTCCTTGTCCGGCCTTCACGCTGTGTGGGGAGGTTCTGAGGGTGCTGCCTGGGGAAGCGAGCATAGAAGCCAGACTTCTGTGTTTACAAGTGACAGAAGAGCGGTAACAGTGAATATGGCCAACCCGGGGCCTATATAAAAGGTAGGGGCCTGGAGCTGCAGCTCCAATAGCCCCTACATTAATCTGGCCCTGAGGAGGAGGACGAGGTAGCCAACACTGCTTCTTTTCACAAATTTTAAATGAGGGTACACCCCAAAAGAGTGAGAAAGAGCAAAAATGGAACAATGGGTGGGTAAGGTCGGTATCCATTGCTATTCTGCACAAGGTACGGAAAAGTCCCGTGGGATCCATGCCTGGTTCATTTTAATGAACGTGAGCTTGTCCACATTGTCTCTGGACAGGCGGCTGCGCTTGTCTGTTATAACGCCCCCAGCCGTGCTAAATACCCGTTCAGATAATACACTGGCTGCAGGGCACGCCAGCACCTCCAAGGCGTAAAGGGCAAGCTCAGGCCATGTGCCCAATTTGGAGACCCAGAAGTTGAAGGGGGCAGACCCGTCATTCACTACATGTAGGCGTGTGCACACATACTGCTCCACCATGTTGGTAAAATGCTGCCTCCTGCTAAGACGTTCCATCTGAGCTGCTGGTGCTGCTGTTTGTTGTGGCGTGCTGACAAAGCTTTTCCACATTTCGGCCATGCTAACCCTGCCTTCTGAGGTGCTGGCGGTGCCCTGGTTGCGTTGGCGACCTCCTCCTCCTCCTCCTCTGCCTTGTGCTTCCACTGTGGCCCCGCTGTCAGATGGGAATGCCAGCAGCATGGCGTCTACCAGCGTGCGCTTGTACTCGCGCATCTTGCGATCGCGCTCCAGTGAGTGAATTAAGGACGGTACGTTGTCCTTGTAACGGGGATCCAGCAGCGTGGCCACCCAGTAATCAGCACAAGTTAGAATGTGGGCAACTCGGCGGTCGTTGTGGAGACACTGCAGCATGTAATCGCTCATGTGTGCCAGGCTGCCCAGAGGCAACGAAAGGCTGTCCTCTGTGGGAGGTGTATGGTCCGTGTCCTCTGTATCCCCCCAGCCACGCACCAGTGATGGCCATGAGCTGGCCTGGGTGCCACCCTGCTGTGAACATGGTTCCATCTCCTCCTCCAGCTCCTCCTCCTCCTCATCCTCCTCATCCTCCAGAACTGTGCCCCTGCTGGACAATTGCGTCCCTGGCGTTTGCGTGTGCAGGAACCCACCCTCGGAGCCCCTTGCGAATGACTGCCCTGAAAGCCTTGGAAATGTTACCTCTTCATCCTCCTCCTCCTCCTCATCCTGTGCCACATCCTCTTCCATCATCGCCCGAATTGTTTTTTCAAGGAGGCATAGAAGTGGGATAGTTAAGCTGAGAACGGCGTCATTGCCACTGGCCATGTTGGTGGAGTACTCAAAACAGCGCAACAAGGCACACAGGTCTCGCATGGAGGCCCAGTTATTGGTGGTGAAGTGGTGCTGTTCCGCAGAGCGACTCACGCGTGCGTGCTGCAGCTGAAACTCCACTATGGCCTGCTGCTGCTCGCACAGTCTTTCCAGCATGTGCAAGGTGGAGTTCCACCTTGTGGGCACGTCACATATGAGGCGGTGAGCGGGAAGGCCGAAGTTACGCTGCAGCGCTGCCAGGCGAGCAGCAGCAGGGTGAGAACGCCGAAAGTGCGCACAAACGGCCCGCACTTTCTGCAGCAGCTCTGACATATCGGGGTAGTTTTTAAGGAACCTCTGCACCACCAAATTCAGCACATGCGCCAGGCAAGGGATGTGCGTCAAACCGGCTAGGCCCAGAGCTGCTATGAGATTTCGCCCGTTATCGCACACCACCAGGCCGGGCTTGAGGCTCGCTGGCAGCAACCACTCATTTGTCTGCTGTTCCATGCTCCTCCACAACTCCTGCGCGGTGTGTGGTTTGTCCCCCAAACAGGCAAGTTGTAAAACTGCCTGCTGTCGTTTACCCCTGGCCGTGCTGAAGTTGGTGGTGAAGGTGTTACGCTGTCCGGATGAGGAGGCGGTAGAGGATGAGGAAGCGGAGTAGGAGGAGTTAGGAACAGGAGGCAAACTGAAGCGCCCTGCAATCCTCGGTGGTGGAAGGACATGCGCCAAATTGCTATCCGCCTCAGGCCCATCCGCCACTGCATTTACCCAGTGTGCCGTTAGGGAGATATAACGCCCCTGACCGTGCTTACTGGTCCACGTATCCGTAGTTAGGTGGACCTTGGCACAGATGGCGTTGCGCAGTGCACACCTGATTTTTTCCCCCACTTGGTTGTGCAGGGAAGGGATGGCTTGCCTGGAAAAGTAGTGGCGGCTGGGCACGACGTACTGTGGGACAGCCACCGACATAAGGTTTTTAAAACTGTGCGTCTCCACCAGACGGAATGACAGCATTTCAAAGGCCAATAATTTTGAAATGCTGGCATTCAGGGCCAGGGATCGCGGGTGGGTAGGGGGGTACTTCCTCTTCCTCTCAAGTGTTTGGGAGATGGAAAGCTGAACGCTTCCACGGGACATTGTGGAGATGGTTGTTGGTGACCCAGGTGGTGGTGTTGCTGACAGATCGTCTGTTTGCGGGGTGGCAGGTGCCGGTATCACTACAGATGTGGCTGGAGCGGCCGAGACTGCAGCAGAAGAGGAAGCAGGATGAGCCAGAGACGTTTCTTGGTTTTGAAGGTGTGTACTCCACTGCAGCTCGTGCTTTGCACTTAGATGCCTGATCATGCAGGTTGTGCTCAGGTTGAGAAGGTTCATGCCTCGCTTCAAGCTCTGATTGCACAGGGTGCAAACCACTCGTGTCCTGTCATCAGCACATTTTCTAAAGAACTTCCACGCTAGAGAACTCCTTTGAGCTGACTTTGGTGCGCTCGTTCCCTTGCTGCGTTGGGCAGTAGCGGGCGTAGTGTCTAGGGCACGGCCGCTCCGCTTCTGCACCCTGCTCCCTCTTCTGCTGTGCTGGTGGCTCTGTGCGACCACCGCCTCTTCCTCCAAACTACTCAGTTCACCTGCATGACGTTCATTCCATGTGGGGTCGAGGACCTCATCGTCCTCCACATCATCTTCCACCCAGTCTTCACCCCTGCCCTCCTTGTCGGTCTCCACAATGCTGAACGCCGCAGCAGTTGGCACCTGCGTTTCGTCATCATCGGAGACGTGCTGCGATGATCCTTGCATGTACTCATCTTGAGAAATAAGTGGTTGGGCATCGCTGCACTCAATCTCTTCCACTTCTGGGGCAGGGCTAGGTGGATGGCCCTGGGAAACCCTGCTGACAGAGTCCTCAAAAAGAATAAGAGACTGCTGTATGGCTTGGGGCTCAGACTGCTGGCCTGATTTGCAAGGGGGTGAGGTGAAAGACGGTTGGACATTGGCTGCAGGTGCCAACTCTGACCTTTCTGCAGTAGACTGGGTGGGAGACAATGTGAAGGAACTGGAGGCACTGTCAGCAGCAAACCAATCTACTATCGCCTCAACTTGTTCTGGCCTCATCACTTCTAGGGGCGTTTGATGCCCTACCAAATACTGATGCAGGTTCTGTCGCCTACTCACACTTGAGGAAGGTGTTTCACTTGTGCGTGTAGCTGGCACAGATCGACCATGTCCTCTCCTTGCAACAGGAGCTCTACCAGCAGCACCACGACCCAGGCCACGGCCCTTATTTGACGGTCTCCTCATATTTCTGTAATTTAAGATCTTGCCCTAGAAAGGTTTTTATTGAATAGCGGAATAGAAAATATGATCCAAAAAAAGTGTATGTATATCACACGTACACAACCACACTAGGCCCCAATTACTATTGTTTGTACCCCTAAAAGGCTAGATGAGGAGTAGGGGGAGTATGGAACAGGCAGCACCCTCAAACCTTCAGAAGTATGAGATGAACCCCAACAACTTGGAAAGGTGGATCTCTCTCACACGTACCGACACAGACTATCCCGCAATTCAATTGATCCTCAAAGGTTTTTATTGAATAGCGGAATAGGAAATATGATCAAAAAAAGTGTATGTATCTCGCACGTACACAACCACACTAGGCCCCAATTACTATTGTTTGTACCCCTAAAAGGCTAGATGAGGAGTAGGGGGGGTATGGAACAGGCAGCACCCTCAAACCTTCAGAAGTATGAGATGAACCCCAACAACTTGGAAAGGTGGATCTCTCTCACACGTACCGACACAGACTATCCCGCAATTCAATTGATCCTCAAAGGTTTTTATTGAATAGCGGAATAGGAAATATGATCAAAAAAAGTGTATGTATCTCGCACGTACACAACCACACTAGGCCCCAATTACTATTGTTTGTACCCCTAAAAGGCTAGATGAGGAGTAGGGGGGGTATGGAACAGGCAGCACCCTCAAACCTTCAGAAGTATGAGATGAACCCCAACAACTTGGAAAGGTGGATCTCTCTCACACGTACCGACACAGACTATCCCGCAATTCAATTGATCCTCAAAGGTTTTTATTGAATAGCGGAATAGGAAATATGATCAAAAAAAGTGTATGTATCTCGCACGTACACAACCACACTAGGCCCCAATTACTATTGTTTGTACCCCTAAAAGGCTAGATGAGGAGTAGGGGGGGTATGGAACAGGCAGCACCCTCAAACCTTCAGAAGTATGAGATGAACCCCAACAACTTGGAAAGGTGGATCTCTCTCACACGTACCGACACAGACTATCCCGCAATTCAATTGATCCTCAAAGGTTTTTATTGAATAGCGGAATAGGAAATATGATCAAAAAAAGTGTATGTATCTCGCACGTACACAACCACACTAGGCCCCAATTACTATTGTTTGTACCCCTAAAAGGCTAGATGAGGAGTAGGGGGGGTATGGAACAGGCAGCACCCTCAAACCTTCAGAAGTATGAGATGAACCCCAACAACTTGGAAAGGTGGATCTCTCTCACACGTACCGACACAGACTATCCCGCAATTCAATTGATCCTCAAAGGTTTTTATTGAATAGCGGAATAGGAAATATGATCAAAAAAAGTGTATGTATCTCGCACGTACACAACCACACTAGGCCCCAATTACTATTGTTTGTACCCCTAAAAGGCTAGATGAGGAGTAGGGGGGGTATGGAACAGGCAGCACCCTCAAACCTTCAGAAGTATGAGATGAACCCCAACAACTTGGAAAGGTGGATCTCTCTCACACGTACCGACACAGACTATCCCGCAATTCAATTGATCCTCAAAGGTTTTTATTGAATAGCGGAATAGGAAATATGATCAAAAAAAGTGTATGTATCTCGCACGTACACAACCACACTAGGCCCCAATTACTATTGTTTGTACCCCTAAAAGGCTAGATGAGGAGTAGGGGGGGTATGGAACAGGCAGCACCCTCAAACCTTCAGAAGTATGAGATGAACCCCAACAACTTGGAAAGGTGGATCTCTCTCACACGTACCAACACAGACTATCCCCCAATTTAACTGATCCCCAAAGGTTTTTGATTAAATAGCGGAATAGAAAATATGATCCCAAAAAAGTGTATGTATATCACACGTACACAACCACACTAGGCCCCAATTACTATTGTTTGTACCCCTAAAAGGCTAGGAGTAGGGGGAGTATGGAACAGGCAGCACCCTCAAACCTTCAGAAGTATGAGATGAACCCCAACAACTTGGAAAGGTGGATCTCTCTCACACGTACCAACACAGACTATCCCCCAATTTAACTGATCCCCAAAGGTTTTTGATTAAATAGCGGAATAGAAAATATGATCCCAAAAAAGTGTATGTATATCACACGTACACAACCACACTAGGCCCCAATTACTATTGTTTGTACCCCTAAAAGGCTAGGAGTAGGGGGAGTATGGAACAGGCAGCACCCTCAAACCTTCAGAAGTATGAGATGAACCCCAACAACTTGGAAAGGTGGATCTCTCTCACACGTACCAACACAGACTATCCCCCAATTTAACTGATCCCCAAAGGTTTTTGATTAAATAGCGGAATAGAAAATATGATCCCAAAAAAGTGTATGTATATCACACGTACACAACCACACTAGGCCCCAATTACTATTGTTTGTACCCCTAAAAGGCTAGATGAGGAGTAGGGGGAGTATGGAACAGGCAGCACCCTCAAACCTTCAGTATGAGATTGTGTTCACTGTACCCCACAAAGATTGAGTTCACTGCACCCCACAATGATTGTGTTCACTGCACCCCACAAAGATTGTGTTCACTGCACCTCACAAAGATTGTGTTCACTGTACCCCCCAAAGATTGTGTTCACTGCACCCCACAAAGATTCTGTTCACTGTACCCCACAAAGATTGTGTTCACTGCACCCCAAAAAGATTGTGTTCACTGCACCCCAAAAAGGATGTTGTTCACTGCACCCCAAAAAGGATGTTGTTCACTCCACCCCAAAAAGATTGTGTTCACTGCACCCCACAAAGATTGTGTTCACTGCACCCCAAAAAGATTGTGTTCACTGCACCCCAAAAATGATTTTGTTCACTGCACCCCAAAAAGGATTTTGTTCACTGCACCCCAAAAAGGATGTTGTTCACTCCACCCCAAAAAGATTGTGTTCACTGCACCCCAAAAAGATTGTGTTCACTGCACCCCACAAAGGATTTTGTTCACTGCACCCCAAAAAGATTGTGTTCACTGCACCCCAAAAAGGATGTTGTTCACTGCACCCCAAAAAGGATTTTGTTCACTGCACCCCAAAAAGATTGTGTTCACTGCACCCCACAAAGGATTTTGTTCACTGCACCCCACAAAGATTGTGTTCACTGCACACCAAAAAGGATTGTGTTCACTGCACCCCAAAAAGATTTTGTTCACTGCACCCCAAAAAGATTGTGTTCACTGCAGCCCAAAAAGATTGTGTTCACTGCAGCCCAAAAAGATTGTGTTCACTGCAGCCCAAAAAGATTGTGTTCACTGCAGCCCAAAAAGATTGTGTTCACTGCAGCCCAAAAAGATTGTGTTCACTGCAGCTCACACACAGAAAAATGGATGTGGATCACTGACACCTGCCTATCTCCAATCCCACACCACACAGCAATATCGATTGTAGTTTGTAGAACACAGTTTCCCTAAAATTCAGCAGACTCTGTCCCTAACAGGATTGAGAAGAGATCGTAGATCAGGATTGAGTGCAGACCCCACCCCCCACACAGCAATATCGATTGTAGTTTGTAGAAGACACTGACCCTATATAATTCAGCAGACTCTATCCCTAAAATGCCTACAACTCGCCCTGCCTAAACACTCCGACCTGTCCCTCAATTCTATCCGGACACAAATGGTTTTTTCCTGCCTATCTTTCCCTAATCAGCAGCCAGCACGTTGATGTGTGCTCTGTCCCTGAATCTAAGCAGCATAATGACGCCGCTGCGGCTGCCTCGAACTTATAAAGACTTGGTCACATGCTTCAGACGGCCAATCACAGCTACTGAGACATTTGCAGGCATGGCTGGGATGGCTTAAGGCACACCAGTTAAACGATTGTTGATTGGCTGTTGAAAGCCCGCCATGAAAAGAGCGCCAAAGCATGCAAAACCCGGAAATAAAACGACCGAACACGGATTTTTACCCGAACATACAGTAAAGTGTCCGTGTCCGTGTTCGGGTACAAAAAATCCAATTATTCGGTACGAACACGAATAATACAGTCCGTGTTCGCTCAACACTAATCTCTGCTCAGGAGTTTATTTGTAAATTGTAACTTTATTTCTCTCTCTCTGTCTCTCTGATCACTGAGCTCCAACTGCCCAGCCTGTATATTTTTCTCATCTCATCTTTTTTATTTAACATCGTTTTTTTTTTTTTTAGATTTAGCAGGAATTATGTGAGTTATGTTATATTTGTGTCTGCTAATAGTGATTTTGTTGTAATTTTAGCTAAATATATCTTTAATATTTTCTTGGGGGGGCCCTGCCAGGTAGTCTGTACGGGGCCCCGCGATTTCTAACAGCAGCCCTGCAAACACCACTGTCCAATTTGTGTCTACGGAGAAGATTGTGGGCTAATCTAGGGTGTCTGTCCTTCCACACAAAGGTCAGGAATGCTCTGCGTAGTTGCTTAAAGAAAATCTGTGTTATTGGTATAATATATAGGATATAGATTATTCTGGGCAGGATTGTCATCTTAAGTACATTTATCCTCCTGAACCATGTCAAGGGATGTCCTCTCCAGGTCTGTAGGTCTTTCAATATTCCCATTAATAGAGTACCATAGTTAAGGTCATAAAGAAGTTTCTGGTCAGGGGTGATGAGTGTGCTTAAGAAAGGTAGGGAGTCTGTTCGCCAAACAAAAGGGAAGGAAGATTGCAAGGATGTTGCCATGATTGGGGGAACGTGAATGGGCAATAGCTCAGATTACCCAAAATGTATTTTAAAGTTAGAAAAAGGCCAAATTTATGCACGTCGGACATTAACACCGGTGATTAAACTTGGGAGTTAGAGAGGTAGAACCCCGCTGAAGAAGTCACGCCCATTGATGCAACGCATACGGGGGAGGAGCTGTGACGTCACCCGCGACGCTCCGAAAAGGATCGAGACATCCGAGCACACCGTGCACACCCTGCAATGTGTTTGTCTGCTGTTCCTCAGGCACTAGGAAAGTGCCATCATTGTGAGTAGGTTTATTTTAACTTTACAATAAATGTCATTTAAAACGGAGAGCACTAGATGTCTTTATCATCTTTTTTTGGGATGCAAAACTGCTGAAAGTTCTGGAGTTGGCTGCAAAGCATAGGAGACCGGGTTTGGCAGAAGTCCATCTGATATTCACCCTGATTTTAAGCGTAATGGCCTTTAATGGTCGAGTAATGGAGGTGAGAGGCTTGTACTAACTTTGGTGAAGGATCACGATTGAAGTGGTGCATGATATTCATCCTTTACAGCACGGGTCTCCTAATTCCCCATCTTTGTGCTTAGCCATGTGAAGTTTTAAAAGGACTGTTTTTACTCTTATGGACATTTTTTGTATACTTTCAGCAACTTATGCGATTTATTGTATGCAATTTAGCGCTGCACCCTCTTTGTATATAATTGCTGTTTGGTCTACAGCTAAGAAAAAAAAAGGGATGGAGGGAGAGAAAAAGAAAGAGGGATTGGGAGAGAGAGAGAGAGAGAGAGAATGAGAAAAAAAAGAGATGAAGGAGAAGGGCTGGAGGGAGATAAAAAGAGGGATGAAGGGAGGGAGGGGGAGAAAAAAAGAGGATTGGAGGGAGATAGAAAGAAAGAGGGACGGAGGGAGAGAGAAAGAAAGAGGGATGGAGGGAGAGGGAAAGAGAGTAATATAGAAAGATGGATGGAGAAAGAAAGGATGAAAGAAAGAACAAAAGAAAGAGGGATATGGGGGAGAGAAAAATAAAGAGGGATGGAGGGAGAGGGAGAAAAAGACAGAAAGAGGGATGGAGGGAGAGAGAAAGAAAGAAAGAGGCGGCATGGAGGGAGAGAGAAAGAAAGAGGGATGGAGGGAGGGAGAGGGAAAGAGAGTAGTAGATAAAAAGGGATGGAGAAAGAAAGGATGAAAGAAAGAACAAAAGAAAGAGGGATGGAGGGAGAGAGAGAAAGAAAGAGGGATGGAGGGAGACAGAAAGAAAGAGGCATGGAGGGAGAGAGAAAAAAAGAGGGATGAAGGGAGAGGGAAAGAGAGTAGTAGAGAAAGAGGGATGGAGAAAGGAAGAATGAAAGAAATAACAAAAGAAAGAGGGATGGAGGGAAAGAAAAGGAAAGAGGGATGAAGGGAGAGAAAAAGAGAGGGATGGAGGGAGAGAGAAAAAAAACAGTGATGGAGAGAGAGAGAAAGAAAAAGGGATGAAGAAAGAGGGCTTGAGGGAGAGAACAATATAGCCACAGCTCATGAGTTTAGTGTTATGATTTTATGTTGTGCAGTGCAAAGATGAGGATTGTGGATGGTATATGAACCTCCATCCAACTTAGCAATAGTTTAGCATGGACATGACGAGAGAGAGAGAGACATGACGAGAGAGAGAGAGAGAGAGAGAGAGAGAGAGAGAGCAGAAAAGAAGTAGGGGGATCTGGAGAGAGGGGAGGGAGAGATGACGACTAACTGGTAGGTGGGAAAAGGAAAGCAGGGAGGGTAAGTGATGGAAATTGTATATCCATCAGCGCATTGATATCACAGGATAACTAGCAGACTATGCTGGAATTTGTAGTTCCACAACAAGTCATTCTTAAACTCCCTATTAGCAAGTGCTGAGTTATGTCCTACAAGCAAACATTTCAGCATTGAAGAAGAAATGTATGACAGAGCTGTCAGTCTTCATTGTATTTTGTTTGCAGCTTATGACTCCTTATGTGGGGTGGCTCAGGGGTGTATGAAAAAGCTGGGACTAAAGATCTGCGGTAGTTGGTCATTGTTTTCTTTTTTTTTATCCACCGACAGCCTGATGTATGAAACTTAACCTGCCTAATAAATTACAAAGGGGCATGTCTATTAAAAAGTGGAAGCAGGTAAAAGAATGATTTGGACCGAGCCATTACATCATCTCGTTTATTGTAATAATTCACGAGAGAGAGAGAGAGCGAGAGAGAGAGAGATAGAGACCTCAAGCAGCAGTCAGGCACTTTTCCTCCTGCATTGGCTGCACAGTGCAGATGAAGGGAGGAGGTTGGTGGAGCCACACATTCTGTTGTAGGCACGGAGGAGGACGAGGAAGATCCTCTTCCGTTCTGCATGCTGGGTCCTCTCCTTGGCCTCGCTTTCGTCCTCCGGACGTCACTGGTTGCTAGATGCCAGTCGGCTGGCCATCCTAGCAACCTGTCTAGCGCAGAATAAAGCGGCCGGCGGAGGAACAAACTGGTTTTGGGGCTAGGCCACCAGGTAAATTAAAGTGGGGGGTCAGATTGGGGGAAATTGCCACCCTACGTGGGGCCCAATACTCGAGTATATACGGTAAAATATATAAAAGGGAATTGAAAGGAAAAAGTTTCCAACTATTCACTTGTATTCAGTGTCCCAGATTAAACTCTGTGGTGGCCCCAAGGCAGTTGAAACCTTGGGTCTCCCCTTGCAGGTTTCTGGAGGTTTCTTATGCATGGATTGCAAAAGATAGTAGGACAAACCCCCCAAAAATTCTTCAAATATATTAATAGTAAAAAGGTCAGGTTTGTGCATGTAAGCCCTTTGCAAAATAATATAGAGCGGGTGACTGGGTACAAAGAGGAGGCAAATTTATTAAATGCAAACAAGTAAAAAAATCTTGCAAGCTACTATGTGTATTCACGAGGAACCGAAGAATGCTGCTGGCACTGTTCACAATCCCATACAGGTGTGCAAAGTAGGTCAAACAAATATATATTTGTGCCGCGATATGTAAAACATATGAAGTAAACGTAATTCTAAGTATTGTGTACAACAACAGTGTATCACCAGTCACAAAATGACAAAACAATCCACAATTCTATCAAACAAAACTGCATGCAATTACAGTACACATAGAAAATGATAATAAGTGCAGTCCATATAGTTCTTGCGTGGTGTAACCCCACCAACCAATCACTATGCACATAAGAGTGCTTCTTACTGCTCCTAATGGTGCTCAAAAATCAAATGAAATGTCACGTGCTCCCCCCGCCCCCCTTTAGGTGTATTCTCACCATAATGAGTGTGACCTCACAACTAAGTTTGTTCATACAGTGCTTTTTAACCTCTCCAGGGCTTAATCAGTGTAATCTGGATCTCCTGGATCCTCTTCTTTCCGTTATGTAGCCTCACCATGGGCCGGTATCATCAGAATGCATATACAGTAAATAAGAGAAACTCCAATAGTGCTTATTTATCATAAAATGCTGGCTTTTATTAAAACATATAAAAAATGGGTACTCACATTTCCCTGGTGCTTCAAGCGCACCAGGCTATAACAAGCAGAAACTCTATTTAGTATCTCCATACAGTCGCAGTAGCCACAAACTTCCCACAGACTGCTGACTCCACATTGGGTCCGGGTACTGTCACTGTCCTTGTCCCTCCCCTACGTGTGTCGACACAGGATCACGTGTCTTCCTCAGGGGAAATCCCATTGTGAGGCTACATAACTGAAGGAAGAGGATCTAGGAGATCTAGATTACACTGATTCAGCCCCAGAGAGGCTAAAAAGCACTGTATGACCAAACTTAGTTGTGAGGTCACACTGATTTTGGTGAGAATACACCTAAAGTAGGGGAGCACGTTGCGGTGAAACGTCATTCGATTTTTGAGCACCATTAGGAGCAATTGGACGAAGAAGCTATCTTATGAGGATGGTGATTGGTTGGTGGGGTTACACCACACAAGAATTATATGGACGGCACATATGATCATTTTATATATGCACTGTAATGGCATGCAATTTTGTTTGATAACATTGAGAAATGTTTTGTTATTTTGTGACTGATGATACACTGTTGTTGTACACAATTCTTAAGAGCCCATTCACACTGCCGCGACTTGTCAGGCGACTTGTCAGCCTGACAAGTCGCGGTCGGTCGCGGTCCATTGAGTAGTACAGGACCCGTTCTAATAGGAGCGACACAAGTAGCTCCGACTTAGAAAAAGGGTCCTGTACTACTTTGAGGCGACCTCGGAGCGACTTGCATAGACTTCCATTATGTGAAGTCCCTGCAAGTCGCGCCGAAGTCGCAGTGCACGCGACTTCACAGGTCGCCCCCCGAAGTCGTGTCGCCTCAGTGTGAACCGGCTCTTAGAATTACGTTTACTTTATATATTTTAAATAGAGCGGCACAAATATATGTTTGTTTAACAAATGTTGTAAATACTTTCTTCAGCTCTATGTATACAAAGGAGCATGGTGAAGCTCATGTCCATAATAAGGGATGGTATTAACACAGCCCCAAATGATCCACAATGGCTCAAAATTGATATGGTTCAGAAATATTTAAACAGCATAAAGGTGGCATACACCCACAGATCCTAAAATAATTGAGCTCTGTCATTTCAAAGTCATTGGGCACAATTCACTAAGCGATATGTTACTGCATTTGAGTATGTGGTAACATATTGCACAACGTAAAAAAAAAAAAAAAAAATGGTGCAATTCACGAAGAAACCCTCATTATGAACTTGCATGCGTTATCTAGTACTGCATGACATCGTGCAGTAAGTTATAGCACGCATTTCGCATTAACGTCACATTCTGGTGAGAATCAGGGAAAAAGATGCACAGAATCCAATTAGAATTTGGGTGAGGAGACGGGAAAAATAGGACTGAGAAATTCCCACAATATCACCTGCGACCATCCGGTATGACGCCTTTCCAAAAAAATGGAAGACTGACAGCAACTTGGTCATGGCTGGTATGGCATGACTTCTCTATGTAGAGGGCTCAGGTTCAGAGGGGTCGATCAGTTGGATATAGAGCTTCATTTCAGTTGCTTGGATAACCTGAACTTCTGCAGGGTCTCAGCTTCAGAGAATTGCCCTAGAAGTGTGCGCTCCTTGAAGGTTCTTTCCTTCAAAAGGACCACTTGACATATCCTCCTCCTACTCTTCTGTATTGCCTTAAATTCCAGGAGACTGAATGCAAAGGGCTCCATTTTCAATAAGATATACTCTGACAGCCTCTAGATAACACTTCTAACTCTTACACTTCACACACATCCAGCTTGCACTTTCCCGCCTATATTTCAACCAATTACTGAGGGGGTCTGATATTGCCGTGGTTAGCGCACCTCGGAGTGGTACTTAATTACCGCATGCATTTATTTATTTATTTTATTTAGTGAATTGACTTTAATGCCTTTTTATGCAATATTTCCAAAACAATTTTGGTGTTTCCATTAAATACCACATACAAGCGATAGTGAATTGACATCTTCGTTATCGCATGTGTTAACTGATCACGTGACTGACATAAAGCATGCGATAAGGTTTATTAGTGAATTGTGCCCATTGTTTCTAATTTTTAGGGACTCTTTAATGCCTGGCATAGTACCCCTGAATTGCTGTAGGGCAGGGTCGATCCTGGGCAGGTGCTCAGGGTGCACCGTGCCCAGGCGCCGCAAGCTGAGGCAAAGGAGGGGCGCCAAAGCTCAAGTGCCAGAGTCCTCCTCTCCTTGTGTGTGTCACACACAGCAGGCATCGCCCACTGTGACACAGAGCTTGGATCTGAAATGCCGGGCGGCCGCTGTAACAAAGCCCCGCCTCCTAGACCGGTTCCTGTGATAGGCAGCACACTGATCCAATGCCATAAAATTGGATCAGTGTGACGTGTATCATAGGAGCCGGTCTAGGAGGCGGGACTTTGTTACGGTGGCCGTTCAGGAGATTCAATTGCTCTGTGACACAGCAGGAGATTGCAGCTCTGTGAACCAGACACAGGTAGGCTGCATTTAGTGGGCACTGGTAGGCTGCATTTAGTGGGCACTGGTAGGCTGCATTTGATGGGCACTGGTAGGCTGCATTTGGTGATGAGGCTGCATTTGATGATGAGGCTACTTTTGTCGGGCACTGGTAGGCTGCATTTGGTGGGCACTGGTAGGCTGAATTTGGTGGGCGCTGGTAGGCTGCATTTGATGGGCACTGGTAGGGTGCCTTTGGTGGGCACTGGTAGGCTGCATTTGATGAGCACTGGTAGGCTGGAAGAAAAGGGTTGCAATAAAGGATCAAATTTACTGATCTTTGATTTGCGGTTTTAGAAATGCACAAAAAAGCTCAATCACCAATAACATAAGAACATTGAAGGCAGTATAGATCCTGAATCCCCAACCTGAAACTTATGCAGGGTTCAGCACTCAGGATCGAAGGTACAATCCCCACATATATACATATACAGTGCCTTGCGAAGGTATTCGGCCCCCTTGAACTTTGCGACCTTTTGCCACATTTCAGGCTTCAAACATGAAGATATAAAACTGTAATTTTTTGTGAAGAATCAACAACAAGTGGGACACAATCATGAAGTGGAACGAAATTTATTGGATATTTCAAACTTTTTTAACAAATAAAAAACTCCCAGGCAAGGATTCCCTTAATTTGCCAACGGAAGGATTAGGGGTGTAGAACAGAGAACCGCTTGGGTGGTCTGATATCCACATACAGAAATAACATGGAAAGAAGAACCATTTTAGTTAGATGCAGAACACAAAGGAACTTGAGTGGTCAAGCTGGTTTTTTCACTTGGCACTGTACGCATGTGTCTACAGGCGCCCTTCTTTTTTTTTTTACATACTGTATGTATACCTATATATGCTAGGGGATTAATACCCTATAATACTGTAAATACACTGTGTTTAAAGTAGATAGAGAGTGACCACAAATTAATATTGACAGTACCCAAAGAATAATTGTACCATTAATAACTCTTTAGTAATATAGTATGCCTGCACCAACTAAATATCAGAGTGAACTCTGTATATTAACGGGGGCCCCCTCTACAGCTAAATTGCAAGAGTCTCCTGGATGAGTGAGGCCTCACTAGTCTTCACCATCAAGGAATCCTCAGCCAATCCAAAGAAAGTAATTGTAATCCACGGTAAAGTTGATTGATAACTGTAATCCCCAAGGTAGTTAATACTTATAATCCAAACAGATGAATGCAAAAATGGATCCTGATGCTTCACAACAGACAGAAGCCTAGTACTGTAAGAGAGGCTTAAGGCCTTTTTGCCAACCATGCGGCTAAAAATTAGTTTTTCCTATTTATTTTATTTATATTTTTAATTTTACCACAGGTTTAAAAAAAAAAAAATCTGATCACTTTTATTAATGTCACAAACAATGTACACATCCCTTGTGACAGCAATAGGCAGTGACAGGTACTCTTTATGGAGGGATCGGGGGTCTAAAAGACCCTATACCCCTCCAGTACACTTCCATGTATTCAAACTGCCGAAAATCACATTCTTGAATACACTCACTTTTTAAATTTCGTGCCTTTAGCTGCCGAGTAACCCGGACGTGACGTCATGGACGCCGCCTCCGGGTTACGTCATCGGAGACCTGAATCAAAGCCGCAGTCGGCTTTGATTGGTACTCTATCCAGCCAGCGGACGCACCGCTGCTTGGGTCTCCCGGTGGAATGGGAGACCTGGGCAGATCTGCGGAAGGCGGCGGGAGGGGGGTTGTCCCCTCCCGCTCGCTGGGGTAACGATCGAGCGGCTCCCGAGCCACATCAGTCATTACCACCGGAAAGCCGACCGCCGGCTCTAAAAAAGGGTACCAGGATGATGCCTCTAGCTAGAGGCATCACCCCGATACAACCCCTAAAGTCAGCTGACGTAGACCTACGTCAGTTTGCATTAAGTGGTTAATAAAGTTCCTTTTTTGTAAACCTGTGTGTCCCTTTGTGACTACCTGGGAGGTCCTTTATCTCCAATCTTTTTGACCCCCTCCAATTGAGCTGACATGTAAGTACTATGGCTTCAGACCTTTTACTACCTCCTCTTTGGGGATATATCTACTACATATATGATATTACTTCGGTTCCTTTTTGTCATCTTTGTAGACTCTATTTTCTGCATCAACTCCTGAGGAAGTGGAGATCAATCTACGAAACGCATAGAGTTACAGGATGCATAGAAATGTTTGGATAAAATGGTGTAGAACTCTCGCGCTATCTACAAAAAAAAATAAATTAGGGGTCACCCAAGCAGCTGACAAACATAAAAATAGCAAAACCCTAGCTAATGAGTGAAGTGGAAGTAGGAAAGTAATGTTGCGCTGCAGGGCTGGTATAATTTAAAAACATGTGAAATAATGAAATTAAAACCATGATAAATGCACATACATCGAGTGAATAAAACCAAACTAATGATAATGACTGGTAAATTAGTATAAGGTGTCCTTCACCCAGTGTTAAAAGGTACACAGAAAATACACAGATCTCAGTGATAAATAATGAAAAAATAATACCTGTCTTTTGTGTCAGCACACTGTGACTCCAAACTGCAAGCTGAGTGACAGCGCTTGATGAATCAACAGTAAACCGTGTAAATCTTCAGTGCAACATACACCTAAGGGTATGCAAGCCGCTCAACTTACTGCTGTAAGGTAACAGCATTAGAGGACTTTCCGTATTGTAGGCAATCTCTATTCATACAGAGTATGTGTGATTCCTTGTGGGTGTCTTTCTCTTTAGCATCCGGCTCGCTCCATATTAAATGTAGAAAAGGAAAGACTCTATGGTGTAGTACGTTTAGGGTAATTTATTAAAAGGTAATAGAGGTACTCACTTTTAAAAAATAGTAGGTAAATATGACATCCATGAGCGCCGAGCTCGTATGCAACTCACTTCCGATATCATGGGGCCCTACGCGTTATGTCACAACACGTGACTTCATCAGGGGTTACTATATCATCTGCCTTTACGCAATTATAATTGTTTGGTTTCACTATGTAATGGTATCAACATCATATGAACTAATATTTAATTCTATGATAATCACAATGATCATCTAGTATGGTGCAGCTCAATAAAATGTTTTTTACCTAAACTTCTTCATGTTTGTACATTGTTATTTTTATTGTTATCATGTAATAAATTTGGATGACACGCCCTCCTGGTTTCTGGTACTAGTGCCGACCAGGCACAGGCGTCACTCTTCTCCAAATCCCACAACATTGGCGCACACATGGCCCACCTCCTGCCTCTGGGCGAAGGTATGGGTGGCACACCACGAGCACTCCATGTCTTTGTTGTCTCTCTTATCGGTGGACACAATAAACCTCTACTCGCACCAAGGATCCTAACGTGTAAGATTCTGTGGGATCCTTTCTTTCGCTATTTTTTTTTTTTAAAGCACATTCTCTGACCACTTCGGCCAGTTCACGCTGCTACCTTTCTGATGTCATTTTCTTTGTTCCTATTCTGTCTACCAGTCACACAATCTCTTCCTGGTTTTGGTTTCACTCTGTTTCTCTATCTTAGCGTGTATTTAATAAATCTTTTACAGATCACCACTGGCTAATAGGCCATTACTCTTGCACATTATCTATGGATTCATATGGACATGGATGCCTGGTCCGCCCTTCTCCCCTTCTTCATGTGGTTTGTCTGGGTCCCACCGTCTCAGCCCCTGGGGTAGACGTTCCCCGATGTCCCCCACCCGCAGTGGTGGCAGATTCTCCCTGTCCTCTCCAATTGAGCTGACATGTAAGTACTAGGGCTTCAGCCCTTTTACTACCTCCCCTTTGGGGATCTATGCACTACATATATGATATTACTTTGGCCCCTTTTTTTCATCTTTCTAGACTCTATTTTATGCATCTACTCCTGAAGAAATGGAGATCAATCCATGAAACACGTAGAGTTACAGGATGCACAGAAATGTTTGGATTACTATATCATCTTCCATTACACAATTATATTTGTTTGGTTTCCCCATGTAATGTCATCAACATCATATGAACTCATATTACTTCTATGATAATCACAATGATCATCGAGTATGGTGCAGCTCAATGAAATGTTTTTTACCTAAACTTCATCATGTTTGTACATTGTTATTTTTATTTTTATCATGTAATAAATTTACTATCATGTATACTATTGATTCTTTGAGTGGTTAGCCTCAGCTAAAGTCCCCTTGACCAATATTTTTCTTTTTCTGCATATAAACTTGGGATGGAGTGTCACGGAACCATGAACCAGACGTACAACAACAGATAAGTGAAAATAAGAAGGCTTTATTGAAAATCAAGCTGTAAAGCAAAAGTCCAAACGGATGGCAAAACCGAAGCAGAGTCTTTGCGAAGCCAGAGGTCAGGAGTCAGGAGGGTAGTCAGACGAAGCCAGGATCAGGAACCAGCAGGGTAGTCAGACGAAGCCAGGATCAGGAACCAGCAGGGTAGTCAGACGAAGCCAGGATCAGGAACCAGAAGCAGCAGCAGTCTTAGAAGCATGTGAACACAGGAGGACCAAGCAAGGAACTGAAGCCACAGACCTCCTATATATATGAGCTAGGCATCCAGCTCCTCCCAGTGGGAAGGAGGAGCCGCAGGGTGGGAGGCTACAAGAAACCCAGAAACCAAGATGGCCGCCAGCACATGTCAAACGAAGGAGAACAGCAAGAAGGTAAGACCATGACAGTACCTCCCCCTCAAGGGCCCCTCCTCCGCGGAGTAAAGAACGGTTTCTGAGGGAAGCGTGCGTGAAAGGCTCGGAGCAAGGCAGGAGCATGGACATCTGCAGAGGGAACCCAGGAACGCTCCTCTGGACCATAACCACGCCAATGAACCAAAAACTGCACCCGACCGCGGACCAGGCGTGAGTCCAGGATATTGCTCACCTCATACTCCTCACGATTGCCCACTTGGACCGGACGGGGCCGAGGAACCGAGGAAGTGAAACGATTACACACCAGTGGCTTCAACAGGGAGACATGAAACACGTTGGAGATCCGCATGCCAGGAGGAAGCGCAAGGGCATAGGCTACCGGGTTTACCCTGCGAAGCACTCGGAAGGGACCAACAAAGCGAGGCGCCAGCTTGGGAGTGGGCACTCGAAGGTTGAGGTTGCGGGTGGACAACCATACACGGTCTCCGGCCTGGTAGGAAGGAGCAGGCGCTCGTCTGCGATCAGCCTGGAGTCTCTGGCGCTGCGCAGAGACCTCAAGGGACTTCTGGATCTGTACCCAAGAAGCACGTAGGACGGAAAGGTGATCCTCCACAGCCGGAATATCCTGGGGAGAGAATACCTCCGGTAACACGGCAGGTTGGAACCCATAATTGGCCATGAAGGGAGACGTCCCAGAGGAAGAGTTCACCGCCGTGTTCCTGGCAAACTCAGCCCAAGGCAGGAGGTCAACCCAATTGTCTTGGTGATCGGAGACATAGCAATGAAGGAATTGCTCCAAGGCCTGATTGGATCGTTCTGCGGCCCCATTGGACTGAGGGTGGTAGGCCGAGGAGAAGGAGAGATGAATCCCCAACTGGGAGCAAAAGGCGCGCCAGAACCTGGACACAAACTGACTCCCCCGATCCGACACAATCTCCTTGGGCAAACCGTGCAACCGGAAAACCTCCCTGGCAAAAATCGTGGCCAACTCCTGTGCAGAGGGTAACTTCTTGAGAGGAACACAGTGGCACATTTTGGAAAATCGATCCACAATCATGAGAATGACCGTATGGCCTCGGGATGCAGGGAGGTCCACAATGAAATCCATCCCCAGGTGTGACCATGGGCGCTCCCCCGGTGGCTATGGGTTGCAGAAGGCCCAACAGAAGGTGCCGAGGGGACTTACTCTGGGCACAAACGGAGCATGCCGCTACATATGCGGCGATGTCGGAACGTAGGGAAGGCCACCAGAACAGACGTGAAACAGCCCAAGACAGCTGATTCTTTCCAGGATGCCCCGCGGTCTTGGAGTTATGGTAGGTTCGCAACAACCGAGTGCGCAACTCCTCAGGCACAAAACATCTGCCGTTGGGTCTCTCAGAGGGAGCACCAGATTGAGCCGCCAAAATCTGCTCACCCAGGGGAGAGGTCAGGCTGGTGCGAATGGCGGCCAGGATCTGATTCGGAGGTATGACCGAAGTCGGAATCGACTCCTCCCTGGACAGGTCGGAGTACTGCCGTGATAAGGCATCCGCCCTGATGTTCTTGGAACCGGGTAGGTAGGAGACCACGTAATTAAAACGTGACAAGAACAGAGCCCATCTGGCCTGACGTGGTGTCAATCTCTTGGCCTCAGAAAGGTAGGTCAGATTCTTGTGGTCCGTCAGGATGAGGACCGGAACCACCGAACCCTCGAGCAAGTGCCTCCATTCTTTAAGGGCCTGCACGATGGCCAATAACTCCCTGTCACCAATCTGATAGTTGCACTCCGCGGGAGACAGTTTCCGGGAGTAAAACCCACAAGGAAGCAGAGGACCCTCTGGTGTTCTACGCTGAGACAGAAGGGCGCCTACTCCCGTCTCAGACGCGTCCACCTCGAGGACAAAGGGCAACCCAGGGTTGGGATGCGACAGAATCGGAGCCGACACAAAGGCGGACTTTAGAGCCTCAAAAGCTCGGATGGCCTCGAGCGGCCAGACCTGGGAATTACTGCCCTTCCTGGTCAGATCCGTGAGAGGCTTGGCTAGCATGGAAAAGTCCCTGATGAACTTCCGATAATAATTGGCGAAGCCCAAAAAGCGCTGCAGGGAGCGAAGACCACTGGGCTGGGGCCACTGTAAGACAGCCGAAACCTTCTCAGGATCCATGGAGAACCCCTCAGCGGAAATGATGTAACCTAAGAAGGTTACCTGGGATCGGTGAAATTCGCATTTCTCAAGCTTACCGAACAGCTTGTTCTCTCGTAACCGTTGCAACACTCGTCTGACATCCAGAATGTGGGTCTCCATGGATTCAGAATATACCAAGATGTCATCCAAATAGACCACCACACACTGCTGCAACAGGTCACAGAAAACATCGTTAATGAATTCCTGAAAGACTGCGGGTGCATTGCACAACCCAAAGGGCATAACCAAGGATTCATAATGACCGGTCCTGGTGTTAAACGCGGTCTTCCACTCATCGCCCGCCTTGATCCTTATGAGGTTATATGCCGCCCTCAGGTCGAGTTTGGTAAAGACCGTGGCCCCTTTAAGGCGATCGAACAGCTCGGAAATCAAGGGTATCGGGTAAGCGTTCTTGATCGTAATGCGATTGAGACCCCTGTAATCGATGCAAGGCCTCAACTCACCGCCCTTCTTTTTCACAAAGAAAAATCCAGCCCCTGCCGGAGACGAGGATTTGCGAATGTGTCCGCGTGAAAGCGCCTCCTTCACGTACTCCTCCATGGCCTCATTCTCCGCTACCGACAGTGGATAGACCTTGCCACGAGGAGGAACGGCACCAGGTTGTAACTCGATGGCACAATCGTATGGGCGGTGCGGAGGTAGGGCAACCGCGCGCACCTTATCGAATACATCCCGGTACTCCTCGTATTCAGGAGGCAACAGAGAGTCCGAGGAAGTACACAGCAACTTGACAGGCCCATGGATGCAACTAGCCCCACACTGTGGTGACCACGAGAGGATCTCGGCCGATCTCCAATCGAAAGTCGGATTATGCTTCTGGAGCCAGGGGTACCCCAAGACCACAGAGTAGTGTGGAGACGAAATAACCTGGAAGCAGACCGACTCTCTGTGAACGGCACCAATGGCTATCCCCACTGGAAGGGTCTCATGAGTCACGTGTGGCGGCAGAAAGGGTCTGACGTCTATCGCCTCAAGAGCCAGTGGAGAACCTCGGGCCTGCAGAGGAATGGAATTGGCGGCAGCGAACACACTATCAATGAACAAACCACCAGCACCAGAGTCCACCAACGCCTGGGTCGTCACTGAACCCCCGACCCAGGAGAGGACAACAGTGATCAGTGGTTTGTCAACACGGGAAACCGGGGACGAGGAGACTCCACCCAAGATCTGCCCCCGACAGGATCTCAGGTGCGAGCGTTTCCCGGACGGTTCGGACATGCCAACCGAAAATGCCCACCGAGACCACAGTACATGCATCGGCCCTCGCGTCTCCGGAGTACCCTCTCCCCCTCGGACAGGCGAGCGAAGCCCAGCTGCATGGGTTCATCCCCAGCCAAGTCAACCCCAGGAGGCGTGGGAGGAGAGGGAGGCACAGGTGGGACAGCAAAGGTAGGCGCCAATCTGTTAGGAGACCTCCGCAGACTCTCCTTAAAGGAAGGTCTCTCCCTGAGTCTGGTGTCAATCAAAATCAGGAAAGAAATAAGAGACTCGAGCTCCACTGGTAGGTCCTTAGCTGCAACCTCATCCTTTAAGGCATCCGAGAGACCATGAGAGAAAGCAGCGACCAGAGCCTCATTATTCCAGCCCACCTCTGCTGCCAGGGTACGAAACTCAATGGCGTATTCAGCTACGGATCGTGAACCCTGTCTGATGGACATAAGGAGCTTCGCAGCAGAGGCAGCACGAGCCGGCACATCGAATACCCTCCGAAGAGAAGCAACAAAACCGGAAAACTCGGCAACCACCGGATTGTTGTTCTCCCATAAAGGGCTGGCCCAGGCCAAGGCCTTGTCCGAGAGAAGCGAAATTAAGAAGCCCACCTTTGATCTCTCAGTAGGAAAGGCATGTGGCAGCAGCTCGAAATAAATGCCCACCTGGTTAAGGAAACCTCGGCACTGAGTTGGCTCTCCCCCAAAGCGCTGTGGAAGGGGGGCAGAACCAGTCATACCCCGAAACACCGCAGGCGCAACAACAGGTGTCGGGGTAGACTCTGGCGCAACAACCGGAGCGGCAGTAGGAGCGGGCCCAGGAGCGACAACCGACCCATCGGCAACGGGAGCGAAATGAGCCGTGCGTTCAAGCAGGATTTGCAACGCCACGGCTAACTGACCCAACAGGTGATCCTGCTGATCAAGTCTGGCAACCAGCGTGGGTAGCGAGGATGGCCCTGTACCGTCAGAATTCATGGCTTGGTCCTAATGTCACGGAACCATGAACCAGACGTACAACAACAGATAAGTGAAAATAAGAAGGCTTTATTGAAAATCAAGCTGTAAAGCAAAAGTCCAAACGGATGGCAAAACCGAAGCAGAGTCTTTGCGAAGCCAGAGGTCAGGAGTCAGGAGGGTAGTCAGACGAAGCCAGGATCAGGAACCAGCAGGGTAGTCAGACGAAGCCAGGATCAGGAACCAGCAGGGTAGTCAGACGAAGCCAGGATCAGGAACCAGAAGCAGCAGCAGTCTTAGAAGCATGTGAACACAGGAGGACCAAGCAAGGAACTGAAGCCACAGACCTCCTATATATATGAGCTAGGCATCCAGCTCCTCCCAGTGGGAAGGAGGAGCCGCAGGGTGGGAGGCTACAAGAAACCCAGAAACCAAGATGGCCGCCAGCACATGTCAAACGAAGGAGAACAGCAAGAAGGTAAGACCATGACATGGAGGCTCATCACTTATAGTGCCATGGACCACATCCGTTGTTCGGGCCTTGGAAAGGCCATTCACTGTTCATTTTGTATATATGTACTCCCGTTACTTGTAGCCCAGTTAGTTAGGATGTCTAACCTTCACCTGTCAGACAGATTTTTGTGTAACGGGGGTGCATTAGCCTAAATGCACCTGGTACATTCCTGTGTATAAATGTGTAAATATTGTACTGCAGAGATATATATTCTTTTCACTTAATTTATTGTATTCGCTGGCCACATATGGGGTATGCCCCATGGCCCTATACATATGTTATCTCCCTTTTCCCCCTTTCCAAGTTTGTGGGATACTCCGTGTACATTTTTGTATAGGTATTTTTGTATGGGGCGGATGTGCCCAGAGCCAGTGGGGACATGGCTCAGTTTGGCGGGGGATGGATGTAGCACCCTTCTAGGTAGGTGCTAGAGAGAGAGAGAGTATAGTTTTTAATCCTTTCTGCTCGCCAGATGGATTGCCAGGTAAATCTATATTGTTCTCTGCCTGCCAAAGAGCAGGATCTGCTAGTGAGGTCTGCTCAATGTGCTCAGGTGCAACTCAGTTTGGCTGCAGTGTTTCACACTTTTCCAATAGGGAGGAATTTTTGACAGTGGGAGGAAACCTGACAATTGAGTGCACAGGCATTTAGTACAGCCCTGGTGACTGGCAGAAGAAACTGCCTTGATGCATGCTAGGATACTGTATAAATGCAAGGAGCACATGTGCTTGAGGTCTTTCAGCTGGAAAGCAGAGCCCTGAAGGGAGGGGGCGGCTGCCTCTTCCTCTGTAGAAGTTGCCATGCGGCCTCAGGTACTCGACCTGAGGACCTAAAGAGTCAGAGAGGAACTGGACCCCGAGGTCCTGTAAAGCTGACTGGAAGGGAGACACCGGAAGGATCTGATACTGCATACAGTGAGCATAGATCTGTGTCAAGGGACCTGACCTAATAAGGGCCATCCAGAAGTCATTACCCTAAATGACTGTCTGCTGGTAATCAGAGGAGACTCAACAAGTCATCATACAGCTAGCCCTACGGGGTCAGTGCAACAAATTCATGCTGGTTCTGATAGAAAGGTGTCAGAACACACAGTACATTGCAGTTTGTTGTGTACGGGGCTGTGTAGGGTGCCGATGCTGACCCATGTCCACAGTCAAAAGTGCCTACATTGGGCACGTGAAGATCAGAAATGGAGCATGGAGCAATGGAAGAAGGTGACCTGGTCTAAAGAATCATGTTTTCTTTTGCATCATGTGGATTGCCGTCACTTACCTGGGGAAGAGATAGCACCAAGGGACAGTATGGGAAGAAGGCAAGCCAGCGGAGGCCGTGTGATGCTTTGGGCAATGTTCTGCTGGGATACCTTAGTCCTGCCATTCATGTGGATGTTACTTTGACACATACCACCTACCTTAACATTTTTGACAACCAAGTAGTACCCTTAATGGAAACGGTATTCCCTGATAGCAGTGTCCTCTTGTGGCAGGATAATGCGCCTTGCCACACTGCAAAAAAGGTTCAAGAGCGGTTTGAGGAACACAACAACGAACATGAGTTGTTGACTTAACCTCTAAATTCTTCAGAACTGAATCTAACCGAACATCTGAAGGATGTACTGGAAAAACAAGTCCGATCCATGGAAACCCCACCTTGCAACTTACAGTAAAATGAAAGTATAAATGAAGGAAAAACTTTTTCTTGGTTTTGGATAGAGTGGAGCTGGATTAGAATGCTTGTCAGTTTACCATTATCATTGAAAGTGAAAGGGAATGTTAGGTACCTGTGAGGTAAAGTCCGAAGTGGAGCTTGAGTGCTGAGGATTCAGGTGAAAACGAAGTCAGAGAGATCAGGCCAGCAACAGATCGGGCAAAGCGGTATCCAAACGAAATCCAAAGAATGGTCAGGCAGGCAGAAGTCATACACAAGCTGGCGGTGAAGTACAGATTCGGCAGGCGGAAGAGGGGTCACGAATACAGGCAAAAGTTCATACAAGAAAGTCTATCAAAGAGCAAGCAGCACACCCAGGAAGATATTCCAAAACAAACGGGCACTCGGTAACAGGAAGTGCTGCTATTTAAAGGCTGGGTAAATTGTACATTGTTCACAGCTGGTTAAATTGTACATTGTTCGCAGGTGACAGCAGGTGGGGCTAGTGAGTCCAAGACAAGCATCAGGCTGGAAAATCACTGCCAAAACTCCAGAGCTTCTCTGTGGCACAACAGGGAAGGCTGCAAGCTACGAAACAAGGAACCTTCCAGTTCAAGGACACCCAGGTACATGACAGGGAAGGTGAAATCTTTCAATGGGGACACTAGTTCTGGTGAAAAGATATAGTTTGCAACTGTTCGCTCTTTAAAGCCAACAAGGCTGAACCACGTTTAAATTTGCTGTCTAACACTGTGCCTTTTATGGAGAACCAATCAATTCTGAAGATTTTAAAGAGCAAACAAGCAGTTGCGGAATATCTCTTTTCATGATTGCCATTGCAATTATGCGACTGCTGTTCCTCAAACGGCCGCTTCGAAAATTCCCTCATTTTATTGGGTAGTAGCACCCCACCTCTGCTTTATCCTACGGACTAGTTCTGGTGACCTTGGGGCCTCAAAGAAATTCCCTTAATTTGCAGGAAATGCCTCTCACTTCCTGTTTGGCTATGGGAGAGGAAGTGAAGAGAAATCTCCCCAATGGCCCACATCTGGTGAAAAAAAAAAAAAAAGAAATCTGACAGGGGTTTTAACCCTCCCTTACTCTATCTGAAATGTAAAAAAAAGTGCCTATAGTTTTTTTTTGGTGCCAGATACCACAGCATATCTTCAGAGGTCTAGTGGAGTTAATGCCTTAATCAGTTAGGCCTTTTTTGGTAGCAAAAGGAGGACCTTTTCAATATTAAGTAGGTGGTCGTAATGGTATGGCTGATTAATGTATATATTTTATCCCTTTACTGTGTACTTAATATCCCAGCTGACATACAATGTACTGTACATGTTTTGTATGCTTTTTCCTCATTAGACCTAATCAAATCTTTGGAAAACCAATAAAATATTTGTAAAAGAAAAGGGGGGTCAACGTATTACTTACAGGTGCATCTCAAAAATTAGAATTTCATCAAAAAGTTAATTTATGTTAGTAATTCAACTCAAAAAGTAAAACTCATATATTTCATATAGCTGTATTACACACAGAGTAATCTATTTTAAGCCTTTCGTTCTTTTAATTTTGATGATTATGGCTTACAGCTAATGAAAACCCGGCATTCAGTATCTCAAAAAAATTGAATATTACATGAGACCAATAAAAAAAGGATTTTTAATACAGAAAAGCTCCTAACCCAGCTCACACCCTGCTAATCAGTCGTCGTTATCTGTTCACTCCACAAAACAATACGAAATAGTCTCCAGCATGTTTGAGCTATGTCGGTAACTTTGACAGTCGCGGTATAGACTATGTATAGATAACCAGCCACTTAGTTCAAGGCAGTCCAATAAGCACCTGGCCCATATAATTAAATCCAGCGTACCTGTCAGAATGTAGCAACAGTATGTTGTGTAGATATCTCTTACCAGACCATAGCAGGGGAGACAGTGAAGACGTCTATCTGTAGCCGTGTCAGTGTTACTCGTTTCTTGCAGAGCAATTGCTGGTGATAGATGCTCACTGGGTAGTCACTGAATGAAATGCGGGCTAAGTTGTGACTGGTCGTTGCAGACAAACATGGCTATCGATACCGATGCCTCCAAGCGCTGTGGGCCAGTTAGTTTGTTTCCGAGTATCAGCCTGCTCTGTAGGAAGGTATGCGAACCCGGGCCCAGGGTGGAGCGACAGGCTCAACGTGTGACGTCAACGCGTTTCACGTGCCCCAGCACGCTTCTTCAGGCCTTCAGTTCCTCTGCATTTCTGGGTCTGCTATCTAATCTTCCTCTTGACAATACCCCATAGATTCTCTATGGGGTTTAGGGCAGGCAAGTTTGCTGGCCAATCGAGCACAATGATACCATGATCATGTGACCAGGTATTGGTACTTTTGGCAGTGTGGGCAGGTGCCAAGTCCTGCTGGAAAATGAAATCAGCATTTCCATAAAGTTGGCCAGCAGAGGGAAGCATGAAGTGCTCTAGAATTTCCTGGTAGAGGGCTGTAGTGACTTTGGACTTGATAAAACACAGTGGACCAACGCCAGCAGATGATATGGCTCCCAAAGTCATCACGGACTGTGGAAAATTTTGCATTTAATTTGGAAATCAAGGTCCCAGAGTCTGTAGGAAGAGTGGAGAGGCACAAAATCCAAGTTGCATGAGGTCCAGTGTGAAGTTTCCACAGTCAGTGATGATTTGGGGAGCCATGTCATCTGTTGGTGTTAGTCCACTGTATTTTACCAAAGTCAGCACAGCCCTCTACCAGGAAATTCTAGAGTACTTCATGCTTCCCTCTGCTGACCAGCTTTATGGAAATGCTGATTTCATTTTCAGGCAGGGGAAATTTTTAATGTTGCTACTTGCGACTATATACAAATAGTTGGGAGGTCCCACATCATGGGTTCCCCTGTATCAAATGTTGATCGATTGTACAGCCATTTTTTCAGGCGTTAGTGATGGTGAATGGGAATGCATGTTATGGTCTTTGACCAATATGCACTACCATCTACTACACAGCTTCATCGCAGAGGGGCAGGATTCCCATAATATATGTTTCACAATTCAACTATATACATTTGGGACTGGGGGTTTATATATGGGATATGTGTATATACTCACCTGTTTTTATATATATACACTAGAAAGTGCAAGTTATATCATAACAGCGCCTTACTTTATTAGAGATTTCATGTTATAAGTGTGTTTCACTTCATCAGGGACTTCATCAGGGATGATGAAGTCCCTGATGAAGTCGCGTGACCAGTAGCGCATTGCATAGGAGGAGCCAGTGACATCGCCCCTCAGCTGATCGTCCTTCACTCTCAACACCAGTCAGCCATGTAGCCGGGGATTATGCACATGAGGAAAGAGATTATGAATTGCCTGCTTTGAATCAACTAAATGTGAGTGCAATATGTTGGAGCAAGTTTATATTAAATAATATTTACTTACTTACTACACTATGAGGCACTCTCTACTTTCTATTTACCATGGAGCCATAATGCACTTTTAAGGAGTCTATAGGAGGATAAAGGAGTTCTAGGACGATCATCTGATTAATTTACTGGCTGCACACTTTGTGTGTGCTGGAGGTGAGCGGCCATTGCACACAGGGTTGGTTGCTAAGTTTCTGGTGAAAGGATTTGGCAAGTTTCCACCATTTGTACATACTAAGTTTGCACAATTACGCACTGTCATCGTTTGAATGCAATACACATATTGCACAATTTTGGATAATAGACACCCAATTTTTTATTTTTTTTTATTCAGGTTATAATTCAATATATTATCATTGGTCAGATGTTTTATATAATTTATCACAGTTGTTATATGAAATAATGTTGTATTTATAATCATTATATTCACCTCCTATATTTCCATTAATAATATCACTGGAGATTACCAATCATGTTCACTATTTGAGTAGCGCATTTGAGTAGCGCACCACCTTTATCATTATCAATATATGAGTTTCACTTTTTTAATTTAAATATTGACATAAATTAACTTTTTGATGATATTCTAATTTTATATGTAGCAGATTTTCCAGGCACTGAGCCTGATGTGGGTCTTCCATGGTCACCGGTAACACCTTCAGCCCATTTAAGCTGAATACCCAAGGGTAAGATTTGAGTCAAAGACCAGTCCGGCATCTTTGGTTTGTTTTGTTTATTTTAAATTGGGGATGGGAGAAGGGAATGAGTGGGATAGGCCTCTGGCTCAACTAGGTACAAAAATGGGACACTTGAAGAAAAATGCCTTTCAGCGCTGTCTTGACGCCGGCTGGGTGCCGAGCAACGCTTGCTGGCGCTTCAAAAACACTGACTTGCTGTACTGTACTTAAAACTTGAGTTCTGACACTCTGGTTAGATCAAAAGTCCTGAACACTGCTCCCGCCAGTCCTCCCTGACTGAGATAGCTTCTGTAAACTGCTTCTGCTGCTGTAACTCTCAACACTGTACGCTGCACGCTGTACACTGAACACTTCAGGGCCGAACTGCTGGCACCCCTTCTACACTTCAGGGTCCACACACCGGCACCCCTTTTACTCTTCAGGGTCCACACACTGGCACCCACTTGTACATTTCAGGGCCCAAACTCTGGCACCCTCTTTACACTTGCTTCCTGCACCGGCTAGCTAGCTCCCGGATCCCTCTGACCTTCTCCGGAGTGGTCCCCTCTCACTAAGCTGACCCCCGGGGGCAGTTTGCAGTACTCACGAACTGGGAATGCTTTCCTGAAACTCAACCCCTCTCAGCTCCGCTGGTCCTCGGCACACCGGATCCTCTCTGCAGCACAGCTCAGCCCTCGCTCCCCACAGGCAAGCCGCCTGGGACACCCGATTCCTCTGACAGGAGGGGAGAGAGCCGTACTCTCCCTCCTGGGACTCTGCTTCCCGCCAAAGACGCTGCGTCACGTGCTCCCCTCAAACTTATACCCACTCCCAGAATGCTGTGCGGCAGGATCTGCCTTGCTGGGGTAGATACAGGCCTCAGTGAACCTTTGGCTGGGTTTCCTCCACTGTCCAATGAGAACCCTCTCATTAGGTACATTGGGGAGACTCCCTAGTCCCAACAGCCACACCTGGAAGACATGACAGCCCAGCTGAAAATCATGGCCCTGCTTTTAAGCAGACAATGCCTGCTATACTTTACCTAGCACCTACGTTGTAGGGTGCTACATATGCAAATACAAAAATATGAGAGGCTGCGAAACGGTACCACATCCTAGTCAAAACAGGAAATTATAAAAAAAAAGGAGAATGGGATAAGGACTTTACTGGTACCAGTTTAACCACTTGACGACTACTCACTGTGCCTGTACTGCGGCACAGTGGCTCGTTATCGTCCAGCGACGTAGTACTACGTCGCTGGACTCCTCCTCTTGTGGGCGGCGCTCGCGTGCTGCCGGAGGCTCGCTCCCGCTGTATTCAGTCACAGCGGGAGTCGGGCCAGGGGAGGAGCAGCAGCGATCGCCGCTGCTCTTCCCCGATCGTCAGGGAATCGAGTCTGGAGATCCGCCCGCTTGTGTAAACAGAGCAGGCGGATCTCCTCAGTGACAAACAGTTGGACAAATAGCTGAACATGCGATCTGTCCTTGTGTCACTCAGTCACCTCCCCCCACACACGTTAGTAAGCACCAGGCATACATTAACCCCTCCCTCTCCAATAAAATTAACCCCTTCCCTGCCAGTGTCATTTTTACAGTAACAGTGCATATTTCTAGCACTGATTACTATAGAAATGTCACTGGTACCCCCAAAAGTGTCAAAAATGTCAGTCAAGGGTCCGATCTGTCCGCCGCAATGTCGCAGTCCCGCAAAAAAAATCTCAGATCGCCGCCATTACTCGTTAAAAAAAAAAACACCAAAAATGACAGAAATCTTTCCCTTAGTTAGTAAACGCAATAACTTTTGAGCAAACCAATCAAAATACGCTTATTGTGATTTTTTTTTTACCAAACATAGGTAGCAGAAAACAAATTGGCCAAAAATGTAAAAAAATTTTGACTTTTACATTTTTTGGGGGGGGGAATTTCATATAAAAAAAATGTGAAAAATATTGTTATTTTTTCAAAATTTACGCTGTTTTTTTATTTATAGAGCAAAAAGTAAAAATCGTACAGGTGATCAAATACCACCAAAAGAAAGCTCTGTTTATGGGAAAAAAAGGACGTAAATTTTGTTTGGGTACGGCATCGCACGACCGCGCAATTGTCAGTTAAATTCGCACAGTGCCGAATCGCAAAAAGTGGCCTGGACGTAAGACAGCAAAATCCTCCGGTGGTAAAGTGGTTAAGACGCCGTGTATTTTTTTTTTATTATTAAAACAGCAAAAATGTATTTAAAAAACATAACAGAATGACATTATTGTTAAAAACAATACATAGTTATACTCTCATACTGTATATACAAAAAGTATAAGAAATATCTCTATTGTAACATCCAAGAGGCCAATTGGATGTTACAATAAAGATATTTCTTATACTTTTTTGGATATAGACTATGAGAGTACAACTATGTATTGCAGAGGCGTAACTAGAGCCTTCAGGGCCCCGATGCAAGAAACCATGAAGGGCCCCCCCAGATCCCTGGCCGGGGCCCTTCCCTTCAAGCCCAGGGCTCTTCCCACTAATCCTGCGGCTCTTTACTCTCGTTGCATGGCCTTTTATTACGGTCCCGCAGCAGGATCCTTTCACAAGTTCTGCAGTGGGCTCCTTTCCTGCAATCTTTGGGCCTCCCCACAGTGGTGCAATGCCAGGGCCCGGTCGCAAGTGTGACTTTTGCAATCCTGGAAGTTCACCCACTGGTTTGCTACTGGGCCCCCTGGAGCATGGGGCCCGGTAGCAATCGCAACCCCTGCAACCCCTGTAGTTACGCCCCTGATGTATTGTTTTTATCAATAATGTCATTCTATTGTGGTTTTGTAATACATTTTTGCTGTTTTAATACAAAAATAGATGGCGACCAGTAAAGTCCTTATCTCATTCCCCTTTTTTCATATTTCCCGATATTCTAATTTTATGAGATGCACCGGTGTAGATGTATTTTCCTTATTATTACAAATCACAGGTGAGTCTGCTCAGAAAAGAAGGATCTTATGTTACATTGTACAGAGCTGAAATAAAGAGCAGATGGCTGTAATGTTTAGCGGTAGTGCCAAGAGTGAACACTAGGTGTCGTGTGTGCGCTGTATCCAGCTCCTCCCCCGTTGTAGTGGGACAGATCCCGAACCTGTGGAATGGTCATATGACTGCTTGGAGTTCACAAGTCCTGGCTGCTCGGTGTTTCCGCGCTGTCCTCAATCATGTCTACCGGGGGCTGCTGTCGGGAGGTCTATAGCTGTATCTTGGACTACAGCACCCCTCGTATAGCGCTCATTAAAAGCAGGAAGGTCGGGCTGCTGAACAGAGTGATCCAGCTGCTGATCCTGGCATACGTCATTGGGTATGTGTGATGAGTCGGTGCCGACTGCTTACCTGGGACAGGTGTTCCCTCCACTACACTCAGCCATATGTTCATTATATCGGGGCTGATCCCTCTATATAGTGTTCCTTAGTATACAGAGAGGATGGTGTGCTGGGAAATGGACATTTCTATCATTATATGGGGGCTGATCCCTCTATATAGTGTTCCTTAGTATACAGAGAGGATGGTGTGCTGGGAAATGGACATTTCTATCATTATATGGGGGCTGATCCCTCTATATAGTGTTCCTTAGTATACAGAGAGGATGGTGTGCTGGGAAATAGACATTTCTATCATTATATGGGGGCTGATCCCTCTATATAGTGTTCCTTAGTATACAGAGAGGATGGTGTGCTGGGAAATGGACATTTCTATCATTATATGGGGGCTGATCCCTCTATATAGTGTTCCTTAGTATACAGAGAGGACGGTGTGCTGGGAAATGGACATTTCTATCATTATATGGGGGCTGATCCCTCTATATAGTGTTCCTTAGTATACAGAGAGGATGGTGTGATGGGAAATGGACATTTCTATCATTATATGGAGGCTGATCCCTCTATATAGTGTTTCTTAGTATACAGAGAGCATGGTGTGCTGGGAAATGGACATTTCTATCATTATATGGGGGCTGATCCCTCTATATTGTGTTCCTTAGTATACAGAGAGCACGGTGTGCTGGGAAATGGACATTTCTATCATTATATGGGGGCTGATCCCTCTATATAGTGTTCCATAGTATACAGAGAGCATGGTGTGCTGGGAAATGGACATTTCTATCATTATATGGGGGCTGATCCCTCTATATAGTGTTCCTTAGTATACAGAGAGGATGGTGTGCTGGGAAATGGACATTTCTATCATTATATGGGGGCTGATCCCTCTATATAGTGTTCCTTAGTATACAGAGAGAATGGTGTGCTGGGAAATGGACATTTCTATCATTATATGGGGGCTGATCCCTCTATATAGTGTTCCTTAGTATACAGAGAGCATGGTGTGCTGGGAAATGGACATTTCTATCATTATATGGGGGCTGATCCCTCTATATAGTGTTCCTTAGTATACAGAGAGCATGGTGTGCTGGGAAATGGACATTTCTATCATTATATGGGGGCTGATCCCTCTATATAGTGTTCCTTAGTATACAGAGAGCACGGTGTGCTGGGAAATGGACATTTCTATCATTATATGGGGGCTGATCCCTCTATATTGTGTTCCTTAGTATACAGAGAGCACGGTGTGCTGGGAAATGGACATTTCTATCATTATATGGGGGCTGATCCCTCTATATAGTGTTCCATAGTATACAGAGAGCATGGTGTGCTGGGAAATGGACATTTCTATCATTATATGGGGGCTGATCCCTCTATATAGTGTTCCTTAGTATACAGAGAGGATGGTGTGCTGGGAAATGGACATTTCTATCATTATATGGGGGCTGATCCCTCTATATAGTGTTCCTTAGTATACAGAGAGAATGGTGTGCTGGGAAATGGACATTTCTATCATTATATGGGGGCTGATCCCTCTATATAGTGTTCCTTAGTATACAGAGAGCATGGTGTGCTGGGAAATGGACATTTCTATCATTATATGGGGGCTGATCCCTCTATATAGTGTTCCTTAGTATACAGAGAGCATGGTGTGCTGGGAAATGGACATTTCTATCATTATATGGGGGCTGATCCCTCTATATAGTGTTCCTTAGTATACAGAGAGCACGGTGTGCTGGGAAATGGACATTTCTATCATTATATGGGGGCTGATCCCTCTATATAGTGTTCCTTAGTATACAGAGAGGATGGTGTGCTGGGAAATGGACATTTCTATCATTATATGGGGGCTGATCCCTCTATATAGTGTTCCTTAGTATACAGAGAGGATGGTGTGCTGGGAAATGGACATTTCTATCATTATATGGGGGCTGATCCCTCTATATAGTGTTCCTTAGTATACAGAGAGCACGGTGTGCTGGGAAATTGACATTTCTATCATTATATGAGTGCTGATCCCTCTATATAGTGTTCCTTAGTATACAGAGAGGACGGTGTGCTGGGAAATGTATATTTCTATCATATGGGGGCTGATCCCTCTATATAGTGTTCCTTAGTATACAGAGAGGATGGTGTGCTGGGAAATGGACATTTCTATCATTATATGGGGGCTGATCCCTCTATATAGTGTTCCTTAGTATACAGAGAGCATGGTGTGCTGGGAAATTGACATTTCTATCATTATATGGGGGCTGATCCCTCTATATAGTGTTCCTTAGTATACAGAGAGGATGGTGTGCTGGGAAATGGACATTTCTATCATTATATGGGGGCTGATCCCTCTATATAGTGTTCCTTAGTATACAGAGAGGATGGTGTGCTGGGAAATGGACATTTCTATCATTATATGGGGGCTGATCCCTCTATATAGTGTTCCTTAGTATACAGAGAGGATGGTGTGCTGGGAAATGGACATTTCTATCATTATATGGGGGCTGATCCCTCTATATAGTGTTCCTTAGTATACAGAGAGGATGGTGTGATGGGAAATGGACATTTCTATCATTATATGGGGGCTGATCCCTCTATATAGTGTTCCTTAGTATACAGAGAGCATGGTGTGCTGGGAAATGGACATTTCTATCATTATATGGGGGCTGATCCCTCTATATAGTGTTCCTTAGTATACAGAGAGCATGGTGTGCTGGGAAATGGACATTTCTATCATTATATGGGGGCTGATCCCTCTATATAGTGTTCCTTAGTATACAGAGAGGATGGTGTGCTGGGAAATGGACATTTCTATCATTATATGGGGGCTGATCCCTCTATATAGTGTTCCTTAGTATACAGAGAGGATGGTGTGCTGGGAAATGGACATTTCTATCATTATATGGGGGCTGATCCCTCTATATAGTGTTCCTTAGTATACAGAGAGGATGGTGTGCTGGGAAATGGACATTTCTATCATTATATGGAGGCTGATCCCTCTATATAGTGTTCCTTAGTATACAGAGAGGACGGTGTGCTGGGAAATGGACATTTCTATCATTATATGGGGGCTGATCCCTCTATATAGTGTTCCTTAGTATACAGAGAGGATGGTGTGCTGGGAAATTGACATTTCTATCATTATATGGGGGCTGATCCCTCTATATAGTGTTCCTTAGTATACAGAGAGGATGGTGTGCTGAGAAATGGGCATTTCTATCATTATATGGGGGCTGATCCCTCTATATAGTGTTCCTTAGTATACAGAGAGGATGGTGTGCTGGGAAATGGACATTTCTATCATTATATGGGGGCTGATCCCTCTATATAGTGTTCCTTAGTATACAGAGATGATGGTGTGCTGGGAAATGGACATTTCTATCATTATATGGAGGCTGATCCCTCTATATAGTGTTCCTTAGTATACAGAGAGGACGGTGTGCTGGGAAATGGACATTTCTATCATTATATGGGGGCTGATCCCTCTATATAGTGTTCCTTAGTATACAGAGAGGATGGTGTGCTGGGAAATGGACATTTCTATCATTATATGGGGGCTGATCCCTCTATATAGTGTTCCTTAGTATACAGAGAGGATGGTGTGCTGGGAAATGGACATTTCTATCATTATATGGGGGCTGATCCCTCTATATAGTGTTCCTTAGTATACAGAGAGGATGGTGTGCTGGGAAATGGACATTTCTATCATTATATGGGGGCTGATCCCTCTATATAGTGTTCCTTAGTATACAGAGAGCACGGTGTGCTGGGAAATGGACATTTCTATCATTATATGGGGGCTGATCCCTCTATATAGTGTTCCTTAGTATACAGAGAGGATGGTGTGCTGGAAAATGGGCATTTCTATCATTATATGGGGGCTGATCCCTCTATATAGTGTTCCTTAGTATACAGAGAGGATGGTGTGCTGAGAAATGGGCATTTCTATCATTATATGGGGGCTGATCCCTCTATATAGTGTTCCTTAGTATACAGAGAGCACGGTGTGCTGGGAAATTGACATTTCTATCATTATATGGGGGCTGATCCCTCTATATAGTGTTCCTTAGTATACAGAGAGGATGGTGTGCTGGGAAATTGACATTTCTATCATTATATGGGGGCTGATCCCTCTATATAGTGTTCCTTAGTATACAGAGAGGATGGTGTGCTGGGAAATGGGCATTTCTATCATTATAGAGGGCTGATCCCTCTATATAGTGTTCCTTAGTATACAGAGAGGATGGTGTGCTGGGAAATTGACATTTCTATCATTATATGGGGGCTGATCCCTCTATATAGTGTTCCTTAGTATCAGTGGCGGCTGGTGCTCAAAATTTTTTTTGGGGGGGGGGGGGGGCGCAAAAAGAAAAATGTAATAGGTATTGCTTCGCGCCAAAAAAACGCAGTAAAAAAATTGCGTGACTTTGAAGCTGTGCCCCCTTCAATGCAATGAACACTGTGCTGTGCCCCCTTCAATGCAATGAACACTGTGCTGTGCCCCCTTCAATGCAATGAACACTGTGCTGTGCCCCCTTCAATGCAATGAACACTGTGCTGTGCCCCCACAATGCAGAGTTCAGCGTGCATGCCCCTTTCAATTCAGAGCGCCACAGCATTGTCCCTAATCGCTGCAGAGCGCCACAGCATTGCACCCCACGGATTGCAGAGTGCCCACAGCATTGCACCCCACGGATTGCAGAGTGCCCACAGCATTGCACCCCACGGATTGCAGAGTGCCCACAGCATTGCACCCCACGGATTGCAGAGTGCCCACAGCATTGCACCCCACGGATTGCAGAGTGCCCACAGCATTGCACCCCAATGATTGCAGAGTGCCCACAGCATTGCACCCCAATGATTGCAGAGTGCCCACAGCATTGCACCCCACGGATTGCAGAGTGCCCACAGCATTGCACCCCACGGATTGCAGAGTGCCCACAGCATTGCACCCCACGGATTGCAGAGTGCTCCTTGGGGATGTTTAAAGCTTGGGAAATCTTTTTGTATCCAAACCCAGCTTTATACTTCTCCACAACAGTATCTCGGACCTGCCTGGTGTGTTCCTTGTTCTTCATGATGCTCTCTGCGCTTTAAACGGACCTCTGAGACTATCACAGTGCAGGTGCATTTATACGGAGACTTGATTACACACAGGTGGATTCTATTTATCATCATTAGTCATTTAGGTCAACATTGGATCATTCAGAGATCCTCACTGAACTTCTGGAGAGAGTTTGCTGCACTGAAAGTAAAGGGGCTGAATAATTTTGCACGCCCAATTTTTCAGTTTTTTATTTGTTAACAAAGTTAGAAATATCCAATAAATTTCGTTCCACTTCATGATTGTGTCCCACTTGTTGATTCTTCACAAAAAATTACAGTTTTATATCTTTGTGTTTGAAGCCTGAAATGTGGCAAAAGGTCGCGATTTGAATGACATCTGTGTAGGTTCATGCACATATGTCTATTGAAATCGAGAAACGTAGCGCAAGAACTACTTTTGGAAATCGGTGCCGCTCTGCAAAGTGGGCATTGCACTGATTGGGACAACGCTATTGCCAGCAATAGGCTGCGATTTGGCATGTCAAATTGCACAAATGTGAACGGGGGCTTAGGTCTGGCCATACATGTTCAATGCTCTTGTACAATTTCGCTTTAGATTTACCAAAAACCATATAATATAGGGGCAAAACTAAACACCCTTCAATTGTATCCAATTAGGCAGGCCCTTGCACTACATAGTTTAACCCCTTCATGCCAACAATCATTGTACCAGGGTGATACCTGCATCTAGAGGCATCACCTCGGTACTGTTTAGAGCTGACAGTCTGCTTTCATGTAATAACAACCGATGCCGCTTGCTTGTTATTACAAGGAGCGAGATGTGACGTTCTCCCTCCCCCCCTCCTTTGCTCAACAATAAAAAATGCAAATCGTGGTAAACAGAAAACACAAGGAGCATTGCAGAAATGCTCAAAAGCAAACTACATAGGTGTGAATAGAGCCTCACTAAATCTCCCCATTTGAGTCATTGTCCTGCAACAGGTGTGCAAAGTAGGCCCATTTCTCTGCTATCTGATCCTGTCTATGACCTCCAGATGGATGGTAACCCCATTTTCCATCTGTCTGGAGGATCGGATGAAAACAGACACGCGGTTCGTTTTCATCTGATCTCCCATAATAGAGAGCAAGGATCTGATAGGTCCATATCTGCACAGTGAGCAGAGACCGACCTGTCACCCGCATACTCAGCGGGGATCGGCAGATCCATCCCCCGCTGAGCAAAACGGAGTCCGCTGGGCGGAAAGCCCGTGTGAAAGAACCCTTAGAGTCTGGCTGAAGTCAGAACTCCTAGAGATGATCTCAGGCATCCTCTGTACTTGCGTTTCTTTTGTTTTACTCCAATGAGCCGAGGGCCAGGTCATTTCTACCACACATCTCATGTAAACAAAGATGACTTTTGGGGTAAAAATAACCCACTCCGCAGCTCATAGGAGTAAAAGGCACAAATTATACAAAAGACCCCCTGAGCTCATCTCTACTCCTAATTTGCATACTCAGTAAAGTACTGAAGCATTTGGATTAGCATAACTGCTATGTACCATAAGAAGCACCTTTGGGCCTCATTCACAGTGACAATGACACATATGTGTAGGACATTTGTAAACATATAATGTAAAGGCCCGTACACACGATAAGAAAATCTGAAGGGAAATTTTGTCCGACCGATCTGCCGATTTTCGGATTGTTAGTATGGTGCTTTCGACAGCCGACTCTGACTTTATGGCCGAAAAAATCCTGATGTGCAGGCTATAAAAAAATTTTATCGTCCGTCAACACAACGTCCGATTTTCGCCTCATTAGTACAGTTTTCGACGGAAAAAAATCGTAAGAGCAAGACTAGGCATGCTCAGAGATGAAAGAATGCATACAAAGCAATCCAACACATGACATCACTTCTGAAGTAGAATTCTGGCGTATGGGAAAATTCGTATGAAAATAACCTCTTCACTTTCCACATCAGACTCTCAGACGACAGATCGTTTGATAATCTGATCGTGTCTACGGGGCTTAAGGCTGGGTTCACACTGGTGCGAACAGACATTTCATGTGCAGATCACATTCGATGTCTGTACGATGCAAATTCAGCCATACAAAGTGTACGGCTGAAATTGATAGTAAGTAAAGGTGCAGCGCTAATCAAACAGTATATAAAAAACAAAGTCCACATCCAAGGGAAAGAAAACCACAAAGAAATGTCCACTCAAATTCAGAAAGTCTTCTTATAGGTGATAAGAGAACCGTCACCAGCATCCAATCACACAGACTCTTACCAAAACTCATTGACCCTCATCACAAAGGTCAATGACAGCAGTACATTGTAAACCTGTGTATTGTTTAGGGGGCTTCCAGATTCACCCGATTCTGTGTGCTCCAATTTTAGTAAACCCCCCCAATGTGTCTACCTGTTATTGCATTCAGTTCAGCTGCCTGAAAATCGTATGTACAACAAATGAATTTAAAAACCGCTCCAAAAATGCTTTAAGGAGCTCAAGTATGCTCCGAGCTAAAGAGGAAAAAAAAAAAAAAACTGATCAGGTTTGCACAGTTATGACAGACCCCTCCCTTTAACACAGAAGCCAGCTGTCATACATGTGATTCACACACCAGGAAACAAAAATCAAGCAATGAAAAGTACAGCCCTCTAATTCCCTTTTGTATGTACTATTATCAGTGCCTACCCCAAAACACGATCTTTCTTATTTATAGCAATAATACCAGGGTAGCTTTGAAATTGCACAATTTCAAAGGCACAGATTAGTGCAATTTGGATCTCCAATTTCATTCCGGTTTGTGACTTTATTTAATAGAAGTCAATGCAAGTTGCAATGAAATCGCAGATAAAAATAGTAGTGCAGGTACCTTTTTTTTTTTTTTAAAGTCGCCTATGATTTGAGTCGCAATGATTTAAATGGTTCCATTGCTGAAAATAGGGTTTTGAACTGTCAAATTGCGTTGGTGTAAACGAGGACTAAAGCTTTGACAATGAGTGTCAGTTTCAGTCCGACTTTGGGGGCAACTTGAGAGATATTTGTGTGGGTTCATGCACAGATGTCTAATGTAATTGCACCTGAAGTCGCCAAAACTGGAACTACTTTTGGGAATCAGTGCGGCGCTGCAAGGTTATGTCCAGTGATGGGAATAATGGTGTTAAAGTGAACAGCGTTACGTAACGCCGTTACTTTTGTGGGTAACTAGTAATCTAATTGATTTATTTTCCCCCCGCAGTAACGCCGTTCCCATTACTTAAGCGGCGTTACCGCAAATGCATCTACCGCCACTAGATGACAGTAGTGTAATTCCTCCTCACTCCTCTATGACCCTGCCGGCGCTGTCTGCGGTGCTGGCATGCTGGAGGAGAGCAGAGAGGGAGAGCGGACCGGCCGAGGGGACCCGTTAGAGCCCTGCACTGTACCTGTACATCCACCAACCCCCCCCCCCCATATACATACACCTACCTACCCACCATATATATACACCAACCTATACACCCACTGACCCCTATATACACCTACCTACCTACCCACCATATACACCCACTGATCCCTATATACACCTCAAGAAAACAACAAGAGAAGGGCGCACCGACCTTGTGCATTACCACTTAAAAGTTTATTAAAAGCAAAGAAGGGTAACGTACAATATACTCACAAACGTAGCATATGAACAAGCATATAGGAAATGGGCACCGCTCGCTTCCAGGACACTTCTCTACTGCTGGATAGCGTGATGGCGTCCTCAAAAACGTAGCATATATATACACCTACCTACCCTATATACCCACTGACGCCTATATACACCTCCCTACCCCCCAATACACCCACTGACCCCTATATACACTTATCTACCCAACCTATACACCTACCTACCCACCATATACACCCACTGACCCCTATATACACCTACCTACCCACCCTATATACCCACTGACCCCTATATACACCTACCTATACACCCACTGACCCCTATATATACCTACCCACCCTTTACACCCACGGCAGTGTACCATGCAGGTACCAGTGTACCACGCAGCCATCCAGTACCACTCAGCAAATACCACTCATACAAGTTATTTGACATATTTGATTATTTTTACAAAGTAACGCAATAGTTACTTTTTTACTGATGTAGCTCAGTTACTAACTTAGTTACTTTTTGTGAGAAGTAACTATAACTAATTACTTTTTTTAAGTGACATGACCAACACTGGTTGTGTCACACAGATTCGGACGGTGCTGTTGTCGGCAATGGGCTCCGATTTGGAATGCGATTTGACATGTTAAATAGGCCCATTGTGAACGGGGGCTAAAACCTAGAAGCTGATTACTATGCACAGCTGCACCACAGTCTGTGTGCTCCAATTTTAGTAAATCCTCCCCATTTCAGAATAAACCACCCATGCTCATATCCATTCCTCCAATATAGTCAATATAAAATCATTTATTAATCCCTTCAGGGAGAGAGGTCAAACTGCTTATATACATTCACATAAAGGAGAATCATCATATTAGTGCTGCAAAAACATGCAACCGTGAAATAGTCCTTGCCAGTTCACACCACATGCAGTGATCAAAAAAGCATGGAAAGTAGGTGATATGGCTTCCAATGCCATAGTTCACACCAGCACAGTGCTTTTCAGTTCCAGAAAAAAGTGCAACGTGCTGCTTTTTTCTTGCACAGAACTGTGCTGGAATGCAGTAAAAAACATCAAAGCTCTAAACCCCAATAAAGTGGAAAAAAAGCATTCGGAAAGGCATCCAAAAAGCTTTATAAATGTGTTTACAGAAAAGCTTGCCTTTTTATTTTTTTGCCGTGAACTGGCCCTTATATTATCTTGTGTAACATCTTTAACATCTTAAAAGTGAAGTTCCCCCCCCCCCACCACCACATAGTTTAGTCCCCCCCCCCACCACCACATAGTTTAGTCGTCCCCCCCCACCACCACATAGTTTAGTCGTCCCCCCCCACCACCACATAGTTTAGTCCCCCCCCCACCACCACATAGTTTAGTCCCCCCCCCACCACCACATAGTTTAGTTCCCCCCACCACCACCATCACATAGTTTAGTTTCCACCACCATCACATAGTTTAGTTTCCACCACCACCACATAGTTTAGTTTCCACCACCACCACATAGTTTAGTTTCCACCACCACCACATAGTTTAGTTTCCACCACCACCACATAGTTTAGTTTCCACCACCACCACATAGTTTAGTTTCCTCCACCACCACCACATAGTTTAGTTTCCACCACCACCACCACATAGTTTAGTTTCCACCACCACCACCACATAGTTTAGTTTCCACCACCACCACCACCACATAGTTTAGTTTCCACCACCACCACCACATAGTTTAGTTTCCACCACCACCACCACATAGTTTAGTTTCCACCACCACCACCACATAGTTTAGTTTCCACCACCACCACCACATAGTTTAGTTTCCACCACCACCACCACCACATAGTTTAGTTTCCACCACCACCACCACCACCACATAGTTTAGTTTCCACCACCACCACCACCACCACATAGTTTAGTTTCCACCACCACCACCACCACCACATAGTTTAGTTTCCACCACCACCACCACCACCACATAGTTTAGTTTCCACCACCACCACCACCACCACATAGTTTAGTTTCCACCACCACCACCACCACCACATAGTTTAGTTTCCACCACCACCACCACCACCACATAGTTTAGTTTCCACCACCACCACCACCACCACATAGTTTAGTTTCCACCACCACCACCACCACCACATAGTTTAGTTTCCACCACCACCACCACATAGTTTAGTTTCCACCACCACCACCACATAGTTTAGTTTCCACCACCACCACATAGTTTAGTTTCCACCACCACCACATAGTTTAGATTCCACCACCACCACATAGTTTAGTTTCCACCACCACCACATAGTTTAGATTCCACCACCACCACATAGTTTAGTTTCCACCACCACCACATAGTTTAGTTTCCGCCACCATATAGTTTCCAACAATAGTGGGATCTTCCACCTTCAGTATTTCTTTTGGGAGTGTGCTGCCTGCATACCCGCAAAGTTGTTTTTTTTTTTTATAATCATTTACAAGATCTTACTTTCAATCATTTTTGCTGCATTCACATAGTTAAATAGTTAACGAGGTGGAAAAAGTCCATCTGGCTCAACCAATAAACAAAAACCAATAAAGAAAACACAACCATACAATCCCATATACACAATCCTATACCCGCAGTTGATCCAGAGGTTGTCACATTTTTGCATGTGTTAATGTCTTTTAGCATTTAATATGAGGACCTACCTAAACTATCCAATCACTTTCTATCCTATGAGGCAAGCCTTTACACTACATAGTTGTCAGAATATCTAAAGATATAGTACAATTAAATTGTAATGCATGATGAGCTTTAGATGGAGTTTACTTAAAGAGGTTGTAAACCCTCTTGTATAACTTTTACCTATAGGTAAGCCTATATTAAGGCTTACCTATAGGTGCTATAAATATCTCCCAAACTTGCACCGTTTAGGAGATATTTACAGCGCAAACTGCCGATGACGTCATCGGCGCAGGCGCTCTGAGGGAACGGCCACCCGTGCCGTTCCTTCAGAGCTCAGTGCCGTGAACGGCGGCTCCCGCGCACAGGCGCGGGAGTGATGTAATCGCGCCTCCGGCCTATCAGATGGCCGGAGGACGCGAACCCGGAAGCGGGACGGCAGGACATGTCGCCGTCCTGTCGCTGAGGTGGCGGCGGGGGCTTCGTTTTAAGGTAAGTACTACATAATGAGCTAGTATGCGATGCATACTAGCTCATTATGCCTTTCTCTTTACAGGGCTTTTTTTTTCTCGGTTTTTTTTTTTTTTGACTTCCTCTTTAAGTGACTAAAAGAAACTCCAGCTAACACTTTATAAGTGGTTACAGCAGTAGTTTTGTTCTTTTTGGGGAAAACGGTTTTACGTCAATAAAAGCTGATCGTTGTAAGCACCCCTGTCAGTATTTGTTTCAACACTATAACTGCTACTTTTGCTGGACACCTTGGTCTGATTTGGTGGCATGCATACTTCCATTTTCATTTTCCCTTTTCTTTTTTTTTTTTTCAATCTAATTGATGTGTGATGGCTCTTTCACACGGCCGATCAGTTTTTTGGCTCCGCTCCGGTCCTTTTTTTTTTTTTTCACGGAGCGGATGACACTTGTCATCCGCTCCGTATGTCCGCATATCATCCCATCCGTTTGCGGATGATATATGGAACATAATGTAAGTCTATGGGCATTGCGGATGACACCGCTGACATCCGATTTTGCTTCCTTTCCGTTTTTTTAACGGAGGAAAAATAGGGTTCTGTTCCATTCCAAAAAACGGAACAGAACTGAAAGGAAGAAAATCGGATGTCAGCGGATGGTCATCCGCTGACATCCGCAATGCCATAGACATTCATTATGTCCGTAAATCATCCGCAAAAAAATAGGATGATTTGCGGACATACGGAACACCCGTGTGAAAGGGCCACCTCTTCCTCCCTACCCCCTTAGGAAAACCGCTGCATTCATGGCTCACATCTTGTTCTAGTCTAAAGCTAGTCCCTTTACTTATTTTCAAAGTAATGCTGATTATGTTCTTATTGGGTGTCCTGACCAGGTCACCCCTGTACTTTGTTTTATATAGTTGTTGCCGTATTCCTTGATGAATCTTGGCCTTTGATTGGGTTACTTCATACATATATACACAGTATTTCACAAAAGTGAGTACACCCCCTCACATTTTTTGTAAATACAGTATTTTATTATATCTTTTCATGTGACAACCCTGAATAAATGACACTTTTACATAGTGAGGTTGAAAAAATGACACCAGTCCATCCAGTTCAAACTAAAACTGTTACTTTGCTACAATGTAAATTGGTGAGTGTACAGCATGTATAACAGTGTATATTTGCTGTCCCCTCAAAATAACTCAACACACAGCCATTAATGTTTAAACTGCTGGCAACAAAAGTGAGTACACCCCTAAGTGGAGATGTCCAAATTGGGACCAAAGTGTCAATATTTTGTATGGTCATTGGTCACCATTATTTTCCAGCACTACCTTAACCCTCTTGGGCATGGAGTTCACCAGAGCTTCACAGGTTGCCACTGGAGTCCTCTTCCACTCCTCCATGACGACATCACGGAGCTGGTAAATGTTAGAGACCTTGCACACCTCCACCTTCTGTTTGAGGATGCCTCACAGATGCTCAATAGGGTCTAGGTCTGGAGACATGCTTGGCCAGTCCATCACCTTTACCCTCAGCTTCTTTAGCAAGGCAGTGGTCGTCTTGGAGTTGTGTTTGGGGTCATTATCATGTTGGAATACTGCCCTGCGGCCCAGTCTCTAAAGGGAGGGTATCATGCCTTGCTTTAGTATGTCACAGTACATGTTGGCATTCATGATTCCCTAAATAAACTGTAGCTCCCCAGTGCCAGACCATGACACTCACACCACCATGCTTGACTGTAGGCAAGACACACTTGTCTTTGTACTCCTCACCTGGTTGTCACCACACACGCTTGACACCATCTGAACCAAATAAGTTTATCTTGGTCTCATCATAACACAGGACGTGGTTCCAGTAATCCATGTCCTTAGTCTGCTTGTCTTCAGGAAACTGTTTGCAGGCTTTTTTGTACATCATCTTTAGAAGAGTCTTCCTTCTGGGACGACAGCCATGCAGACCAATTTGATGCAGTGTGCAGCGTATGGTCTGAGAACTGACAGCCTGACCCCCCCACCCCTTCAACCTCTGCAGCAATGCTGGCAGCACTCCTACGTTTATTTCCCAAAGACAACCTCTGTATATGATGCTGAGCATGCACGCAACTTCTTTGGTCAACCATGGTGAGGCCTGTTCTGAGTGGAACCTGTCCTTTTTAAGTGCTGTATGGTCTTGGCCATCGTGCTGCAGCTCAGTTTCAGGGTCTTGGCAATCTTCTTATAGCCTAGGGCAGTGATGGCAAACCTTGGCACCCCAGATGTTTTGGAACTACATTTCCCATGATGTTTATGCACTCTGTAGTGTAGGTGAGCATCATGGAAAATGTAGTTCCAAAACATCTGGAGTGCCAAGGTTCGCCATCACTGGCCTAGGGCATCTTTATGTAGAGCAACAATTCTTTTTTTTCAGAACCTCAGGGAGTTCTTTGCCATGAGGTGCCATGTTGAACTTGCAGTGACCAGTATGAGAGAGTGAGAGCGATAACACCACATTTCACACCTGAGACCTTGCAACACTAATGAGTCAACATGACACCGGGGAGGGAAAATGGCTAATAGGGCCCAATTTGGACATTTTCACTTAGGGGTGTACTCACTTTTGTTGCCAGTGGTTTAGACATTAATGGTGTGTTAAGTTATTTTGAGGGGACAGCAAATTTAAACTGTAATACAAGCTGTACACTCACTACATTACATTGTAGCAAAGTGTCATTTCTTCAGTGTTGTCACAGGAAAAGATAGAATAAAATATTTACAAAAATGTGAGGGGTGTACTCACTTTTGTGAGATACTGTATGCTTCCATTGTATTTTGCTGCTTTGTGAATGCTGGATACTTTAAATAAAGAATTTGAAAAAAAAAACAAAGACTGACAGACTGCATCATCTATGTAATTTTTTTATTTTTATTTTGCTCAGTCTACTTTATTCATCTTGTGATAGGTGGGTTTTCGTCTGGGAGAAAGGCTATCAGGAATTTGACACAGTGGTTAGCTCCGTGACCTCCAAAGTGAAAGGCGTTGCAGTGACGAACACGTCTGAGCTGGGACTGAGGATTTGGGATGTTGCCGATTACATTATACCTGCCCAGGTGTGTTTTATAATAATTTACAAAATCTTCCTTTTAAATGTTTATACTGCATTCAGATTTTTGCATGTGTTAATGCCTTTTATCATGTGGAGCATCTGATACAACAACGTGTATATGCGTTTTGTGGTGTGTTGCCATACGTTCTCAATGGTACCCCAGTGCATGTACATGCAGCAGACCATTATACCTGTGTCTCAGAATATCACCGTGCATTGCCTGGCAGTGTACTGGAAGAAAATGAATTAGCATACTGAACGCAAGCTTAAAAAAAGAAAAATGATCCTCAATGTGTGGGTGAAATTCGGCCCTTAATTCCATGTTCACATAGGCATTAAAAGCAGGTGGTTGAGGCACATTTTTAACATCTCTTAAATGCTTAGTAAAGCAGTCTGCAGTTGATAATGTGGACAGTGCACAGAGCTATTCACTTAATCAAAACATGAGGTTTTTGAGTTTGGAAGGCATTGGGCGCTTGTTTACGGCACATTAGGCCTTTCTTAACCACAAAAAAAAAAAACCTAGGCGTTTGGGGAGAATTTTTAACACATGTTAAATGCTAATCAAACGCGCTGAACACGCATTAACGCAGTTTGTTCAGTATATTGAGAAAGTGTGTACAAGGCCTTAATTATAGTAAATACATAAACATGAAAGATTCAGTTATTAAAGTGGAACTAAAGCTTTCTTTGCTGTAAAGGAGAGGAGGGATTAGTTCCGCTTTAATGAAATTTGCATTTTGTGTTTTTGACACCTATTATTGTCTGCATTCCGGTTATTATACATGCACAGTTTCTGGTAAACTTTGCTTCCTTTTAGATAATCTGTGTTCTGCTGATTCTGCCAAGATTCAAGTATTGTGTGTGTGTGTGTGTATATGTATATATATATATATATATATATATATATATATAAAATGTGTGTGTGTTCATAAACTCAAATGCTCAAAAATATGAAAGGAACACTTTGAACACATCAGATCTCAATGGGGGGAAAAAATCTCATACTGGATATCTATACTGATATGGACGTGTTAGGAACGAAAGGATGCTACCTCATTTGATGAAAATGAAAAGTATCACCCAACAAAGGGGTTAATTCAAAGACACCCCGAAAATCAAAGTGGGAAAAAATGATGCGGCAGGCTAGTCAATTTTGCTTAAATTTCATTGCAGCAACTCAAAATGGTAGTTTGTATGGGCCTCACATGCTTGTATGCATGCCTGATGACAACGTCGGGGCATGCTGCTAATAAAACAGCGGATGGTGTCCTGGAGTATTTCCTCCCAGATCTGGACCAGGGCATCACTGAGCTCCTGAACAGACTGAGGTGCAACCTGGCGGCGTCGGATGGACCAAAACATAATGTCCTAGAAGTGTTCTATTGGATTTAGGCCAGACGAGCATTGAGATCATTCAGTGGTATCAATTACTTCATCCTCCAGGAACTGGCTGCATACTCTCGCCACATGGATCGGGTGTTGTCGTGCAGCCGGAGGAACCCAGGACCCACTGCACCAGCATAGGGTCCAACAATGGGTCCAAGGATTCATCCCGATACCCAATGACAGTCAGGATGCCATTGTCTAGCCTGTAGAGGTCTGTGCTTCCCTCCATGGATTTGCCTCCCCAGACCATCACTGACCCACCACCAACTCGTAATGCTGAACGATGTTACAGGCATCATAATGTTCTCCACGGCTTTTGCAGACCCTTTCACGTCTGTTATGTGTGCTCAGGGTGAACCTGCTCTCATCTGTGAAAAGCACAGGGCGCCAGTGGCGGACCTGCCAATTCTGCTGTTCAATGGCAAATGCCAATCAAACTCCACGGTGCTGGGCAGTGAGCAAAGGGCCCACTAGAGAACTTTGGGCCCTCAGGCCACCCTCATGAAGTCTGTTTGATTGTTTGGTCAGAGACATTCACACCAGTGGCCTGCTGGAGGTCATTTTGTAGGGCTCTGGCAGTGCTCATCCTGTTCCTCCTTGCAGAGGAGCAGATACCGGTCCTGCTGATGGGTGAAGGACCTTCTACAGCCCTGTCCAGGTCTCCAAGAGTAACTGCCTGTCTTCTGGAATCTCCACCATGCTCCTGAGACTGTGCTGAGAGACACTGGCAATGGCACGTATTTATGTGCCATCCGGGAGGAGTTGGACTGCCTGTGCAACTTCTATAGGGTCCAGGTGTCTCCTCATGCGACCAGTAGTGACACTGACCCTAGCCAAATGCAAAACTAGTGAAAAACAATCAGAAAATAGGAGTAGGCAAAAAAAATGTCAGTGGGCTCCACCTGTAAAACCATTTCTGTTTTGGAGATCGCCTGATTGTTGCCCGTCTAGTGAACCTGTTAATTTCATTAACATCAAAGCAGCTGAAACTGATTAACAACCCCCCCTCAACTGCTACTTATCTGACCGGATCAATACCCCAGGAGTTTAATTGACTTGATGCTATACTCTGATTAAAAAGTGTTCCTTTAATTTTTTTTGAAGTGTGTGTGTGTGTGTTTGTGTGTATATGTATGTATGTGTATATATATATATATATATATATATATATATATATATATATATATATATATATATATATATATATATATATATATATATATATATATATATATATATATATAAATGTGTATGTATACATACACTATTTATTTATTTTTTTTCTTCTTAAAAATGTTATTCGGTAGTGCATGCTACATTGATTTATGTGATTTTTGTCTCTTTTGACAACTGGTTGGTCTACTTGAATTGTCTTCTCTTTAGTAGGTGAAAGACTTGTTACAGGTAATAAAATTGTATTATTACTGTGCACTAATGTCACGTGTTTTATGGAGTGAATATAAAATCACTTGCCCTGTACTGTTTCTATCCTGGTTACAAGCCTGCACTTCTAAGTGTACATTACATTTTATCTCCACCCTGTTTGCGTTTTATAATGTTGACTAATCCAAGACAGTATTATGGTAGCAGTGCATCTACTTTAATCACACGTAAGGTGAATTTCTAATTTGTTATACGAAGGAATAAGTGGTAAAAAGAAGAGTTCAAGAATAACTAAAGGCAAAGCTTTTTTTTTTACACCTGTCAGTTTTTATTGCTGGCTGTGCCCCTGTTAGGGAGATTCACCCTCTCGATTAGTCCTGTTTACCATTATCATTGAAAGTAAAAGAAGAACCCAAATTTTAGGTTGTCCCCAGAAATGTAACGGAGGGATAAGCTTCCTTTTTGGAATACTAGTTCTGGTGACCTGGGGGTGCCCAAGAATTCCTTTTTTATTTTGCAGGGATTCCCCCCTCACTTCCTGTTTGGCTATGGGACAGGAAGTGAAGGGAAATCTCAACAATGGGACATAGATGGTGAAAAAAAATCTGACCCTCCTTTACTCTATCCAAAAGAGAAAAAAAACGTTTTGCCTATAGTTCTACTTTTAAGAGAATGTGTCAGCTACAGTATATTTAAAATGTATTGAAATCCTAATCATGAACTTCTTGTATTTGTTTTTGGTCTGTTAAATAGAATATATAATTGAAAGTGTTTGATAAGCACAAGAAAATTCCTGTTGTTCCTATGGGAAATTCAGAGGTGTCCTGTGCACAGTTCAAGTTATTATGGATCTAAAATGCAAATACATCGCTGAGTGCCCCCCAAGAGTAACACAACTCTGGACACTGTTATGCTAATAGTTAATGTGGATCTAAAATGCAGATACATAACAGAGGTCCCCCAGGAGTACCAAAACTGTGGATCCTGTTATGGTAATATGGTAATTGGCCCCTATTGTGAAGTATAGACCAGAACTCTATTGTATTTCCTCTGGCTCTCTATTGGTTCATGACATGATAGGTGATTTATGACAACTAGAGGGGGGCATGCCAATTCAGTAGCTTAGTGGTTAGCATTTCTAGCTTGAAGCATTGGGGTTTTTGGCTCTAATCTCAGCCAGGGCACTCCTGGTTTTCTCCTACACTGCAAAGAAATGGTGGTATGTTAATTGGCTCCTGTCTAATTTGACCTTAGTATGTTTGTACAATTGGCTATGCACATGTGTAATCACATTCTGCATGCTGGTTCCAAGCCTGTGCAAATAGGGCGGGGTTGATGAAAGACCTGGTTCTGACATGTTATTATCAAATTCTGCCTAAGCCCATACACATTGAAAGGATTAAGGGAAAAATTAGGTAACCGATCTCGTTTTATTAAAAAAAAAAATACTTCTAGAAAATGTTCTGGGAAAAGCTGTGGAGAATTTCACATATGGTGCCCATAGAATCACCAGGCCAGCATGGCTGAGCTTCGTTTTGAGCCTTGAATAAAAGAGCACCCTGTGTTTCAAAGCACACTGTAAGGTATCTGAAAGTACAGTGCATCCGGAAAGTATTCACAGCGTTTCACTTTTTCCACATTTTGTTACAGCCTTATTCCAAAATGGATTTGATTAATTTTTTTCCTCAAAATTTTGCAAACAATATCCCATAATGACAATGTCAAAGTTGTTTGTTTGAAATCTTTGCAATTTTTAAAAAAATAAAAGACAAAAAAAATATTACATTTACATAAGTATTCACAACCTTTGTTCAATACTTTGTTGAAACACCTTTAGCACCAATTATAGCTGTTTTTGAGTATGATGCTACACGCTTGACACACCTATTTTTGGGCAGGTTCTCCCATGGTATAGTAGGCAGTATGTATGTTTAAATACCCTTAACACTATGAATAAAAACCCAGGACTCAAACATGTGGATTAACTTGGCCGTGGCCGTTTAGTATTGGTTTAGGCTACATTCACACCTGAGCGTAGCGTTTTCGCGCGTTTTTTACAGCGATTTTACCGCGATTTACAGGCGTTTTTTGTGCAGGCGTTTTTAGATTGAATAGAAACCAATGGAAACCGCCTGTAATCTGCCCAAAAAGAAGCTCATGTACTTTTTTGAGCGTTGGGCGTTTTGCTTACAGCGTCAAAACGCTCAGATGTGAACAGGGGCCATTGAAATTAATAGGATTTGTCTTGTTGGGCGTTTTGAGAGCTGATCCTAGAGCAGAAAAACTCCCCAAAAACGCCCCAAAACGCCTAGATGTGAACGGAGCCTTAAGCAAATAAATAATAATTTATTTCTCTTAAAAACAATTCGTGCCGGTTCACACTTCCGCGTGTGCGGCGATTGCATGTAATATCGGAGCGCACTGCTCCTTCATTACATGCGATCGGATGTGCAGTGCGAATTCAGCCATACACTTTGCACAAAAGTCGCACATGAGGCATTTTTTCAGCCGCATCAGGATCGCACAGTGGTTCACACTTGTGCCATCCGATCCTGTGCAAACTGTCAGATTGCACTGCGATATGCGATCAAACTGGGGGTTTCGTTAACATTTCATTGACACCCCCAGCGTATTGCATATGGCAGTGTGAACTGCCAGGGGTGCGTTTGCGATGCGGGAACAGGCTGCGAATTCGCAGCCTTCACGCATCGCACAAGTGTGACCTGGCACTTCAAACAGCCTAGCCATTACAGCTCAGGCTATATCAATAAATAATCAGATTAATTTCATAAAACAACTCCCAAACAACGTATTGAACCACTGGTCCCCCTTTGCATAGTTACAAAGGTAACTTATCACATAACAGCCGCGACATAAGGGGAGGGGGGGTGGGGAGCGCAAGCTTGCTGTCCTGTGAGGCGAATGAGCCCCTTGAGGTAAGTACAGACCTTTGTATAGGCTAGACTATAAGTAACTTCCAGAACCTTCCAGGGTAGGGGATGTGCCTACTACTGGTGAACCTATCACCTGCCAGTAAACACTTGTCCCCACCTCCTTAGGTTATCCCTAGGCAGAATCCCGCTCTTTTTTTTTTTTTCTGAGGTAAAAAACCTGAGAAAGAATACCCGCCTAAATTCTGACTAAAATTTAATACCTGTTTACCTGCCACTTATCCCATGAGAAAAAAGGGCATTCAAAATGCCCCTTTTCCTTCCATTCTTCTTTGCAGAACCTCTCAAGCTCCATCAGAATGGATAGGGATCATCTGTGCACAGCTATTTTCAACTGTTCAATCGGGTTCAAGTCTGGGCTCTGGTTGGGCTACTCAAGGACATTCGAAGAGTTATCCCGTAATCACTCCTTTGTTGTCTTGGCTGTGTGCTTAGGGTCATTGTCCTGTTGGAAGATGAACCTTCCCCCCAGTCTGTGGTCCAGAGCACTCTGGAACAGATTTTCATGAAGGATGTCTCTGTACATTGCTGCATTCATTTTTCCCTTGATCCTGACTAGTCTCCCGGTTCCTGCCACTGAAAAACATCCCCACAGCATGATGCTGCCACCACCATGCTTCACTGTAGGGATGGTATTGGCCAGGGGCCTGGTTTCCTCCAGACATGAGACTTTCTATTCATGCCAAAGAGTTCAATCTTTGTTTTCTCAGACCAGAGAATTATGTTTCTCATGGTCTGAGAGTCCTTTAGGTGCCTTTTTGGCAGGAGTAGCTTCCGCCTGTTCACTCTACCATACAAGCCTGAGCTTGGTGGGCAGCTGCAGAGATGGTTCTTCTGGAAGGTTCTCTCTCCACTGAGAAACGCTGGTGGTCGATCTAGCAAAGGCCCTTCTCCCCCGATCACTCAGTTTGGCTGGCGGCCTGCTCTAGAAAGAGTCCTGGTGGTTCCAAACTTCTTCCATTCACGAATGATGGAGGCCATTGTGCTTATTGGGACCTTTAACCACTTAAGCTCTGGAAGATTTTACCCCCTTCCTGACCAGGGGGTATTTTGCGATTCGGCACTGCGTGACTTTAACGGACAATTGCGCGGTCGTGCGACGCAGTACCTAAACTAATTTGACGTCCTTTTTTTCCCACAAACAGAGCTTTCTTTTGGTGGTATTTGATCACCTGTGCGATTTTTTGATCATGCGCTATAAACAAAAAAAGAGCGTCAATTTTGCAAAAATAATATTTTTCACATTTTTTTTTATATGAAATTCCCCCCAAAAAAATGTAAAAATCAAAATTTTTTTAACATTTTCGGCCAATTTGTTTTATGCTACATATGTTTGGTAAAAAAAATCGCAAAAAGCGTATTTTGATTGGTTTGCGCAAAAGTTATCGCGTTTACTAACAAAGGGAAAGATTTTTGTCATTTTTGGTGTTTTTTTTTTTTTATAGCGCGTAATGGCGGCGATCTGCGATTTTTTTTTTTTTTTTTTTTTTTTTTGCGGTGCTGCAACATTGCGGCGGACAGATCGGACCCTTGACTGACATTTTTGACACTTTTGGGGTTACCAGTGACATTTCTACAGTAATCAGTGCTATACATATGCACTGTTACTGTAAAATTACACTGGCAGTGAAGGGGTTAACTTTATTTGAGAGGGAGGGGTTATGTGTGTCCCTAGGGGTGTGATTCTAACTGTGATTGGCTGTGGCTTGAGGTGTAGGAACAATGATCAACGGTCCTACATAGTAGAACCGTATGATCATTGTTTCTACACAGGGGAGAATGACAGGTGGCTTGTTTACACTAGCCGCCTGACTTTCTCCCTCTCCCCTGACTATCGCAGAGTGACCGGCGGACATCGGGTCCGCCGGCCACACGGGGGGGGGGTCCGTGACCGCGCGGGAGCGCGCCTCCGGTGGCGTGCGCTCGCTCCCCAGAGCCTCACAGGCTAGCGACGTAGAGCTACGTCGCTCTGCCTGTGAGGGGCTGACTGCCACAGTAAATATACTGTGAGCAGTCAGCAAGTGGTTAATGCTGCAGAAATCTTTCTGTATCCTTCACCAGATCTGTGCCTCGATGCAATCCTTTCTCAGAGGTCTACAGACAATTCCTTGGACTTCATGGCTTGGTTTGTGCTCTGAAATGCACGGTTATCTGTGGGACCTTGTATAGACAGGTGTGTGCCTTTCCAAATCATGTCCAATCAACTGAATTTACCACAGGTGGACTCCAATCAAGTTGTAGAAACATCTCAAGGATGATCAGTGGGAACAGGTTGCACCTGAGCTCAATTTTGAGTGTCATGGCAAAGGCTGTAAATACTTATGTACATTTTTTTTTTTTTTTCTGTTTTTTATTTTCAATAAATTTGCAAAGATTTCAAGCAAACTTCTTTCATGTTGTCATTATGGGGTATTGTTAGTAGAATTTTGAGGAAAATAATAAATGTAATCCATTTTGGAATAAGGATGTAACATAACAAAATGTGGAAAAAGTGAAGCGCTGTGAATACTTTTCCAGATGCACTGTATATGGAAACTTCTCCAGGTGCCTCCTTTTTCAGGTCATTTTTGCAAAGGTCTGTGGTCTACTTTAGGTGGTTTTGATGGATCGAAGAGTGCTGAATGGCTTATGCATCGAAGTGATGTCATCCTCGCCTAGGTGAGGAATGAAGAAGTCGGAGCAAGTACTTACTGGAAAATGTACTTGTTACCAATAAACAAAGTTGGCAAATTTCAGGGATTGGGTTGGGATTCTGCAATGAGTGAAGGTCCACTTTAAGGAATAACTATGGAGCTGTAGAATGGTGAGAACTTTTTTTTTTTTTTTTTTTTTGAGTACACTTTTTTGAATGGAATCACTGGAAGGAAATCTAGAAATAAGTGCCAGTTCTGAGTATGTTTCTTAGAATACTATATTTTACATTGTAACAGTTATTTCCTTGATCGGTGTTTTAGCATTTTAGAGCAGTGTGTAGTCTCTTAATAACATGAGCTATTGCAGTGTCTTACTAACCAGCTGTCTTTTAACATGTTTGACGTCCGTCCCCAGCTTGCATTTTACTCACATAATATCACCATTTTTATCATCGCTCGAAGGTCACTCCATCAGGAATTCTATTTCCTATGAAGGCAATCCCTAAATCACAAACTGGCTAATCAATTAGTAGGGCTCATGTCTTCCCTCTCTGCAGTCTTTATTCCCTCTCTGCAGTCATAAAGTATTTAAAGCGGAACTTTACCCATAACAACTTGATAAAAAATATTGTTCTTTAGCAAGAAACATACATTCCACATTGATGATTAATGATGATGCTACCAAAATTAGTGTGTAAATCGCCTCCAGTATTGCTTCTCATTCTTCTTGCTGGTGGCTGCCATTTTGCTGAAGCCCAGAGCCCCTGAGCAGAAGTAAATCATAAAGCCATTGATTTAAAGTTACATTCATGGAATGCCAAGATTGCAAACTCACATTTGCTTGTTTCGTCAATCAAACTGTCAAACCATCAAATGCCTGGAGTCATAACTGATTATATGTGCAGCACCATGGCAGTTGCAAATCAAACAGAAGCAGCTTCCTTGGCTGTAAAGTATAGGATGGTTTATTTTCACTTTAAGGCCCCTTTCACACAGGCAGACCGCTCAGATCCGCCTGTTCGTTTCTTTGGCGGATCTGCACGGATGCCCCATGCATCTCTATGGGGCGTTGGATGTCAGCGGAGACCTGTCCGCTGACATCCAACAATCCAACATCCGTCAAATCTGGACGGATGGAAACCCTATTTTCCATCCGTCCATCGGATCGGATGTGAACTGACAGATGGTCCGTTCTCCTACAATTCCCCTATAGAGAACAGCGGGGACCTGACAGCTCTGTCTCTGCACACAGCGCGGAGACAGAGCTGCCATCCGTCTGCTCAGTGGGGATCGGCGGATCGATCCCCGCTGAGAGAAACAGAGTCCGCCGATGGACCGCCAGGTGTGAAAGGGGCCTAAGGCTGTCACCAGATTGGCCTCTACAAATTTGTCAGTGTCTAAGAATGGAGAGCAACTGAACATGTGCAGAGCAAGGTGAGATGGTGTATTTACTGGATTTTACACAGTATAGGCACCTATTTTTAATGTTTTACATAGCTATACCTGGAAAAGGGGCCAGTCTGAAGTGATCTAGCAGGACTTAATTTTCTGATTAAAGTTCCACTTTACAGACCTCAATACCAGGAACTTTCACCCCCTTCCTGCCCAGGCCAATTTTCAGCTTTCAGCGCTGTTGTACTTTGAACTATAATTACTCAGTAATGCAACATTGCACCCAAATTACATTTTTATCTTTTTTTTCTCCATACAAATAGTTTTCTTTTTTGGTGGTATTTAACCGCTTGCTGACCGTATACTGTATATATTTATACAGCGGCAAGGCACCTCTCCTGCGCTGGATCCCATACCAATTTAACACATTTAACCCTTTGATCCCCCCTGATGTTAACCCTTTCCCAGCTAGTGTCAGTACAGTGACAGTGCATATTTTTAGCACTGATCACTGTATTAGTGTCACTGGTCCCCAAAAAGTGTCAAGTGTCTGTGTCCCGACTGTCCTCTCCTCCACAATATCACAGTCCCACTATTCACTAATTGCTGCCATTACTAGTAAAAAAAAAAAAATTTCCATGAAAATATCCTATAGTTTGTAGATGCTGTAACTTTTGCAGATGTAGATGCACAAACCAATCAGTATATGCTTATTGGTATTTTGTTTTACCAAAAATATGTAGCAGAATACATATTGGCCTAAATTGATGAAGAAATAAGATTTTTTTTTTTTTTTGGATAGGTTTTATAGCAGAAAGAAAATCATATATATATATATTTTTTTTTCCAGAATTGTTGGTCTGTTTTTGTTTTATAGCGCAAAAAATAAAAAACACAGAAATGACCAAATACCACCAAAAGAAAGCTCTATTTGTGGGAGAAAAGAGGACATAAATTTTATTTGGGTACAGGGTCGCATGGCTGCACAACTGTCATTAAATTTAACACAGTGCCATATTGGAAAAAATGGCCTGGTCATGAAGGGGGGGGGGTAAATTGTCTGCACCTGAAGTGGTTAATCACCACTTTTTTTTTTTTTTTTTTTTTTTTGTGCTACAAATTAAAAAAAAAACTAATATTTTGAGAAAAAAAAAATGCATTTCTCTAGCGTTCGTTGACGGACACAGCTCCTGATCTGCTTAACCATTGGGTTTACTGCCCCTTACAGGAGTAGGACCCCCCCTCACTGCTATAGGTACTCAGTTTTTTTTTTTTCTGCCTAGTCAGGAGTAATGACCTAGTTCCTAGTGACCTAGTTAGATCTTTGGTCCTGGCAATTCTTTTCCTTTTTTAGATAGATTTTTGCTAATATTTTTTCTCTGCGAGTTCTACAATCACTGGACTGGGCAACGGGCTGGATAATCTAAATCCAGCGGTCACCCCAGCCTGGCCAGCAGGCATGTACAGACATCAGCTCTGGCAGTCTGGCCAGCAGGCACGTATAGACAACGCCTCGCGAGGTCCCATACACCCGGGTCTTGGCCTGCGTCGCAGTGTTCCTCCTGGCGAACAGCCCCCATTTAGATGGAGAGGAGGTTCGGTCTGGATCAGTGCCCGCCTAGTTCCTAGTATGGTAGGTAGTTGTCCCCCCCCCTCTCCTCCTGGAGAGTCTTGGGGTAGATGTGGGCCCCTCCTTGGAATGGTCAGACCCCCTCCTTCCCGTTAGGCACCCCCCTCATGTGTCTGGTGGTCCCTGTGGGCTATCTCGCCCCCCCTCAACTGCTAGTGATCCCTCCTGGGTCCCTGGGAGCCGCTATTTTGTTGTAGCCTGTGCGCCATAATGCGCGGTGACCATGTTTGTGTGGTCCTGCAGCCATTTTGCAATAGTCCGGCATTGGAAGTGGCAGCAGCCATGGCAGTGGAGCCTATCTTGGCGGCGATTTTTAGCTGTGGGAGCCCCTCCTCATCCACTGGTGCTGACTCCTGGGTCTTTTTCTTTCTTGGCCACCCTACGTGAAATGAATTTAATCCTGGTGCTGCCGGTGCTTGTTCTGTGGGGTGGTGAGTCTGGTGGGGGTCTTCTCCCTCTCTGCTGCAGGATTGTGGGGTGCTCTATTGCTAGTGACCAGGTGGTGCTGCCAGCGCTGTAGCGGTGTCTCTTAGCAGTGTTCCCCCCCCCCCTCTGAGGCTGTGGGGCCCTCTGGGTCCTAATCATCCATTGATGCACTAACAGCGTCCTTATAGTACTTTTTGTCCCGGGTGGAGGTGGTGTTTGGGCGGCGGTCTAGCCTGTCTCATCTGTCTCCTCAGATCCTGAATCTGATTCGGCCGCCACAAACATGTTTTACCCTGCTGGGTCTGCGACCACGCGCCCTGAATTCTCAGATCAACATTTTTCCTCCTCCTCAAGATTTTGCCAAGACCCATGCAGGATCGAGGCAGAAGGGATTCTGGTCTTTTTAGTGGACCCGGCCTTGCCGGGCTTGGTACGCCGACCTGATGCAGCTAGTCGCCGACATCTCTTGGAGACTACCTCTCAGGGAGAATCTGCAGGCCCAGGGACTGATCTTTCATCCTGCTTTACAGTCACTGGCTTTGACGGCTAGGCAGATGAAAGCCATGTGCTGAAGGATGGGGGTTTGTCTGCGTCAGTGATTCCAATGCTGCTGAAGACCAGGAAGTCTACCTCCTAGGAAGATCTGTCATCGTACGTGGAAAACGTACATTTTGTGGTGTTAGTCTCTTTTCACCCTCCTTCAACAGGGGGTTGAGCAAAAATTTGGCATGGAGTACCATCAAGGGCCAGGTGTCGACCTTGGCGGTCTTTTTTTCAACGACCTTTAGCCACAAACTCCCTGGTGCGTACCTTCCTTCAGGGGGTTTGGCACTTGACTCCAGTGCGGTCTCCGTTACCTCCTTGAGACCTCAACTTGATGCTCTGTTCTCCAGAAGCCTCCCTTTAAAAATCTTCGGGACGTTCCCCTGCTTACGCTGTCCCAGAAGGTGGCTTTTTTTGGTGGCAATCACCTCTGCGCACAGGGTGTTGGAATTGCCGGCGTTATCTTGTCGGTCACCCTACTTGGTGGTTAAGATATAAGGTGTTGCTTTACCCCTGTCCGTCGTTTCTTCCAAAGGTTGTCTCTGATTTTCATTTCAACAAATACATTGTGTTGCCTTCCCTGTGTCCCAGGCCAAAACATCCTAAGGAAATTGCTTTGCATGCCCTGGATATGATTCGGGCAATTCGGGTGTACCTGGCAGCTACGGAGTCTTTTAGGAAGTCAGACTCACTATTTGTGCTCGCAAATGGGCCTCGGAAAGGACTGGCCGCTTCCTCTGTGACTATTTCCAGATGGATCAGACAGACGGTGACTCAGGCCTATTCAATCAAAGGGTCAGGTTCCTCCTTTCCCTGTCAAGGCGCACTCTACTTGGGTGCTCAGTGCTTCCTGGGCCTTCCGTCATCAGGCGTCAGTGATCTAGGTTTGCAAGGTGGCCACCTGGTCGTCGGTGCACACTTTCACAAAATTTTATAAAGTGGATGTGTTGGCATCTGCGGATGCTTCTTTTGGCCGCAAGGTTTTGCAGGCTGCGGTTTAGAGGACCTGGTCCACTTTTGAGGGTGTAATGTTTTGAGGTTGAGCTCCTGTTACCTGGATGGCTATGGTTTAGCCTTGGGAATTTTTTCTTGCTGTTCCCACCCCTCTTGTTTGACATTTTCTTTTGGGATGTCCCAATGGTTAAGAAGATCAGGAGCTGTGTCCGTCAATTAACGAAAGAGAAAATGGGATTTTTGTCTTACCATAAAATCCATTTCTCTGATGTTTATTGACGGATACAGCACCAACCCCTCTGTGGAGTTGTAATTCTTCGAACACTGCTTGTAACAAAACTGAGTACCTATAGCAGGGAGGGGGGGGGGGAGCATACCCCCTGGGACTGCCCATAGGCGTAGTCCATCTTTTTTTCTGCCTAGTGTCCTGTAGGGAACAGTATAACCTAATGGTTAAGAAGATCAAAAGCTGTGTCCGCCCCGAGGACAGTGGCAGGTGTGGAGTTTGACTGTGGCGGTACACCTGTGAAACGGTAACGCAGGTGTCCTAAGGCGAGCTTAGGGAGGACAGAAACCTCCCGTGGAGCAGAAGGCAAACTACTGTGAGCGTGTAGTTGAATAAAAAATGGATTTTGGCTATCCATCAGAAATGGATTTTACGGTAAGACAAAAATCCCATTTTTTTGTTTTTTTTTTTGTAAAAAAAACAAAATTTGCAAATAACTAATTTTTACCAAAATTTATACTGCTACATTTCTTTGGTTAAAAAAAAAACCCAAATCAGTGTAGAGGTGCATCTCCTAAAATTAGAATATCCTCAAATAGTTAATTTATTTCAGTAATCAATTCAAAAAGTGAAACTCCTATATTTTATATAGATGCGTTACACACAGAGTGATATATTTCAAGCATTGCTATCTTTTAATTTTGGGGATTATGGCTTGCATCTAGTGAAAACCCAAAATTCAGTACCTCCAGAAAATCAGAATACATAGGACCAAAAAAAAGGATTTTTAATACAGAAATGTTGGTTTACTGAAAACGATGTCCATGTACAGTATAGTATGCACTCAGTACTTGTCGGGGCTTCTTTTGCATGAACTACTGCATCAATGCGGTGTGGCATGGAGGCGATCAGCCTGTGGCACTGCTGAGGTGTTATGGAAGCCCAGGTTGCTTTGATAGTGGCTTTAAGCTCATCTGCATTGTTGAGTCTGGTGTGTCCCATCTTCCTCTTGATAATACCCCACAGATTCTCTATGTGGTTTAGGTCAGGTGAGTTTGCTGGCCAATTAAGCACAGTGATACCATGATCATTAAAACAGGTATTGGTACTTTTGGCAGTGTGGGCAGGTGCCAAGTCCTGCTGGAAAATGAAATCTGCATCTCCATAAAGCTGGTCAGCAGAGGGAAGCATGGAGTGCTCTAGAATTTCATGGTAGAGGGCTGCGCTGACTTTGGACTTGATAAAACGCAGAGGACATGGCTCCCCAAATCATTACTGACTGTGGACTGGACTTCATGCAATTTGGATTCTGTTTCTCTCCACGCTTCCTCCAGACTCTGGAACCTTGATTTCCACATGAAATGCAAAATTGAACACAGTCAGCACACTTGTTAAATGGCACCAAATTTTGGTATTTAAAAATGTGATACTTTATAAGCCTTTATTGGTTGCCAGTTTAGAGTTGCACAGGAGGTGCTAGAATTCTTGCTCTCTAATGCTTGCGGCGATATGTTACGTGTCGCAATCGCCATTTACGTATGCGTACGGGACCAACATGTTTACAGAAAATGTCTCCCAGTCTGTTAATTAAAAATCACAAGCTATTCTAAACCCTATAAGCTGCCTATAGAGTCCTATGTATAAACCTGCTTCAAAGAAACCTCTAAGCATGCTGCCCAGCTTCCTCACACGTAGCTAGCATGTTTAGCTAGCCCACAGGCATTTTCAGGCTCACTCCAATAGTTCAGTGCCCAGCTATCTCGGATTACATATGTATGGCTGTTGATCCTAGACCACTGTCACATTTCCCCCCTTTTTTCATTGTCCACGTTAACCCCTAGCACTTGGAGCACTTCTTCTGTCAATTATTCTTGCGGTCCCGACTAGAGCTCAAGGAATCCAACTGAAAGCCCGGGGCCTGTGTTACATGGGGGCCAAGGTCACCTGGCATGTGTTCCATGAGGGGGCTTGGTTTTGGCCAAGGAGGGTGACTTATTTTCCCTAATTACCACCAGCTCCTGGGCAGACCAGGTTTTCACAAATAAACATGTTCACTTCTCCTCCCCCCCCCCCCCCAATTAGGCTGAACCTACTGTATCACATTTCCTGTGTTCCCCGGCTTAGACAAGGATTAGGCATTGTGTGACTTTGCTTTGAACTTTACTCAACATTAAAAATGGAATAACAAGTTACACAAGTTGGCAACACAGTTCGCTGAACAGGATATAAACAAATTCCACACAGTGGTATAAATAGTGGCAAGGTAAAGGTTATCCATATCCTGACAATCGTAGTGACATGTCCCGCTAACTAGACAGAAGGGGTGCTGTGGTGCCGCTCACATGCTATAATTACGTACTGTCTTGTCAGGCCTTACGTCCCAACACTTCCTTCCCCCAGCCCTCCTGGGGGGACCGCTTCTCCTTTTTGTGCTGCATTCTGCTGTCCATGTTGCTGTTAAAGACCCAGATTAGCTCCTCCCCTCTAAACTAAAAGTAACATTGCTGGGCTAATCCAGAAGTCACAACCCCGAGGAGAGTGGCAACACATAAAAGGGAATCACCTGCCTACAAACAACTAGAAAGGTAAGAAATATTTTTTTAACCACTTCAATACAGGGCACTTTCACCCCCTTCCTGCCCAGGCCAATTTTCAGCTTTTAGCACTGTTGCATTTTGAATGACAGCTGTGTGGTCATGCAACACCTAAACCAAATTATGTCATTTTTTCCCCACAAATAGAGCTTTCTTTTGGTGGTATCTGATCACAGCAAGGTTTTTTCTTTTTTGCTAAATAAATAAAAAAAGACCAAAAAGTTAAAAAAAAATTTTTTTGTTATAACATTTTGTAAATACGTTTTTTTCCTGCATTGATGGGGTGACACTAATGGGGTGGCACTGATAGATGGCACTGATGAGGAGGGCACTGACCGGCTTTCTGAGCACTGATTGGCATCCCTGGTGGCCATGGGTGGGCAATCCTTGGTGGCTATAGTGGCATCCCCCAAGGGTCTGCACTGGTAATAAATGCTCTGATTACCAGCACAGACCCCCCGTCAGGAGAGCCGCCGTTCGGCTCTCCTCTACGTCAGGGGTCTTCAAACTATGGCCCTCCAGTTGTTCAGGAACTACAGTTCCCATCATGCCTAGTCGTGTATGTGAATGTCAGAGTTTTACAATGCCTCATGGGATGTGTAGTTCCGCAACAGCTGGAGGGCCGTAGTTTGAAGATCCCTGCGCTACGTGCTCCTGTCGGGCACGAACTGAAGAAAGCCGATCAACGGCACTTCCTATTTACTATGTGACCAGCTGTGATTGGACACAGCTGATCACATGATAAAGAGCCAACATCATAGGCTCTTTAGCAGGATTGGAGATGCGGTGTGTCAGAGTGACACACTGCACCACCGATCGCCGCTCTGCATGCCCCCCTGACGTCATAGGACTCAGTTTACTATATGACGGGTGGGAAGTGGTTAAATTAAAATATTTTTAGGTATGCGGTGTGAATAGGAACACACACAGAGCAAACAGTGAGGGTTTCTGAAATTTGACTTTAAAGTGGAAATACACTCTAAGGTTTTCTTAGACTGTATAGTATTGAGAGAGCTCTGGTTAGATTTTTTAGCTTAGGATAGATTTGGAAAGGATTAAAAATTCTTTCATGTTTCTACCGCTATCCAGGGCTGTTTTACAGAGATTTCCCCTCACTTATTACAAGTGACAAAGGTTTTATCAGGCAGGAAGCGAGGGAAGCTATGTCAGCTCTGTTAAACGTACATGACGAAAGTTAGTAGTCAGTGGACACAATGCATTTTAAAATCTAAAGGGCTTCTTCACGAATTGGGTGCCTCTCCTATGCCCACAGATTGAGTATTAATCAGTTTAACAGGAAATTGTGATTTTATTGCTTTTTGAATGAAGTCTAGGTCGATCGGGGAGATGGAAAATGTTGGGTCTCTTTTGACTGGCATGGTAAGGTACTGACTGCCTTTATAAAAGTGACGATGGATTACTTTTTTTTTTCTTGATTGAGCCAGGTAAAAATGTGCTACTGAAGTGATGTGTACAGCCGTGCTATGGCTATGTTATGTACACTAACTGTAAATGGTATTGTCACAATCATACATTAATGAAGAAATTAAATAAAGAAAATGACATAAATCTTGAGTGTGGTTGAAGCTGCTGCTAACGTGTAAGGTCAGAGGATCTCATGAATTTAAACTTGGTGCTGCTTCCACATATTAATCCCGTGTGTGTGTGTGTGTGTGTGTGTCCATCTAAAGGGTGGTAATAAATAGCACATACTCAGACTGGTCTGAGGTGGTAAGTGGGGCCCCCCAAGGCTCAGTCCTGGGACCAACCTTGTTCAATTTATTCATGAACCGCATTGAGGATGGGATCAGTAGCTCGATCTCAGTTTCTGCAGAGGACACAAAATTAGGCAGGGCAATAACTGCACAGCATGAAGCAGATATCCTACAGAATGACCTGGACAAAATAACGGAATGGGCTACGACATGGCAAATGAGGTTTAATGTGGAGAAGTGTAAGGTTTTGCACTTGGGGACTAAAAACATAAAAGCACAATACACTTTAGGGGGGGGAACCTTTGGGGGAATCAAAAATGGAGAAAGAAAAGATCTGGGAGTCTTGGTTGATGATAGACTAGGCAATAGCATGCAATGTCAAGCTGCAGCTGCCAAAGCAGGCAGAATATTGGTATGCATAAAGAAAGGGATGTATTCCAGAGATAAGACTATAATCCTACCACTTTATAAAACCCTGTTCCGACCGCATCTGGAGTATTCTGTCCAGTTCTCAGGAGGGATGTGTTGGAGCTGGAGAGAGTCCAGAGAAGGGCAACTAAACTGATTAGGGGATTGGAGGACCTTGATTATGAAGAGCGTATGCAATCGCTTGATTTATTCTCCCTGGAGAAGACACCTGAGAGGGGACATGATGGCAATTTATAAATACCTCAATGGTGATCTCAACATAGAAAAAAAGCTATTCAGTCGAAAGGACTGTATGAGGACTCGAGGGCATACAATGCGATTAGAGGAGAAGGGTTTTAACCTCAGGCAACGCAGGGGGTTCTTTACCGTTAAGGCTACACGATTGTGGAATTCTCTACTAGAAGAGGTGGTTTCTGCGGGAAGTATGGCTACTTTCAAAAGACTCTTGGACGTACATCTCAAGGATCAGAACATTCAGGGGTATGAGAGATGATTACGGCCACACACACACCTACACAGGTTGAACTGGATGGACTATTGTCTTTATTCAACCTCAATAACTATGTGTGTATGTATGTATGTATGTATGTATATGTGTGTGTGTGTGTGTGTGTGTGTATGTATGTATATATATATATATATATATATATATATATATATATATATATATATATATATATATATATAATAAAAAGCAATCAATATTACATAAAGTCAATCAGTGCAAACACAGTGGGGATTTAGGAGGGGAGCATGGAGTGGCACCTGAATCTTTACAAGAAAGAATCACCAACACTGACACTTTGTTTGCACTGATGGACATCTTGTGCTTTTTTTTTTTTTTTTCTTTTTTTTTTCTTCGATGCCTGCCAAGCATTGCACCCACAGTCAACCGATCGCTGATACAATGCTAGTCTCCTGCAGACTCCCAGTACAGCTTTCTGCTCACACCTTTAGGGGCAGACACTTACTGAAGAGCAGGAAGAATCAATGAACGTCGAGGGCACTCATCAGCACCCTCGCAGTTCATTATCACAGACACTGAAAACCTCACACTGGACGTCATGCAACTTGGATTCTGTGCCTCTCCACATTTTCTCCAGACTCTGGGACCTTGATTTCCTAATGAAATGTAACATTTTCCACAGTCAGTGATGATTTGGGGAGCCATGTCATCTGCTGGGGTTGGTCCACTGTGTTTTATCAAGTCAGCGCAGCCCTTTAGCAGGAAATTCTAGACCACTTCATGCTTCCCTCTGCTGACCAGCTTTAGGGAGATGCTGATTTCATTTTCCAGCAGGACTTGGCACCACCCCACACTGCCAAAAGTACCAATACCTGGTTTAATGATCATGGTATCACTGTGCTTGATTGGCCAGCAAACTCGCCTGACCTAAACCCCATAGAGATTCTGTGGGTTGTTGTCAAGAGGAAGATGAGAGGCACCAGACCAAACAAATTCAGACGAGCTCAAGGCTGCTATGAAAGCAACCTGAGCTTCCATAAAACCACAGTAGTGCCACAGGCTGATCGCCTCCATGCCACACCGCATTGATGCAGTAATTCATGCAAAAGGAGCCCCAACCAAGTATTGAGTGCATACTGTACATGGACATAACTTTTCAGTAAGCCTGCATTTATGTATTAAAATCTTTTTTTTTTTTTTTTATTTGTCCTATGTAATATTTCAATTTTCTGAGATACTGAATTTTGGGTTCTCACTAGCTGTATGCCATAATCCTCAAAGTAAAAGAGAAATGCTTGAAATATATCACTCTGTGTGTAACACATCTATATAAAATATGAGTTCCACTTTTTGAATTGAATTGCTGAAATAAATTAACTTTTTGATATTCTAATTTTATGAGTTGCACCTGTACATAGGAGATAATGTGCATGCTGGTGTCAACCTTTGTCATGATGTTATCTAGACAGCATTACATTACGACAGATCCTTTATGTGTTTAGTCTGTTTGTATTAGGCTGTTTTATTACATGTGTGGTAGGGATATGCAGGCTTGTTGTAGGCAACTAGTATTTTTACAAAGAGTTCAGAATTGGCTGTCAAATGTTTCTTAGTAGCGTTTTTCTTCTATTACAAATTCAAAAGCTTGTATGTCAGTGCATAAAATAATCTGCAATATATGATTAGTTTTGAAGGCTTGTATGGGCTTATTTTTCACCTGGTCTGATCATGCATACAAAGCAAGATGTATTTTTCTCTTTAATATAGGAAGAAAATGCTTTCTTTGTGATGACCAATCTAATTCTGACCCAGAATCAAACACAAGGCTACTGTCCTGAGGTGAGTCCAGCTAGTAGATACCTTAACACAGAATTGGAAATAATTTAAAGCAGAACTGCAGCCTTACATTTTAGGTATAGACAGTTGTACAGGCTTCTCTGCTGTATTTAAATGACCTACTATAATTGTACTGCACACTGTGAGCTCCCCGCAATGTGCATTAGAAGCTGCAGTAAGTCAGTCTGTCTCATTTCCTGTAAAAGAAAAATATGAGGGGCCATAGTGTACCCCTGGAAACGGCTGCATAAAGGGATGCTCAGACCAACTTGGTAGAATTTATCAAAAAACTTTATTGATCAAAAAGACACACTGGCTAAAAACACCCCAACGTTGGGGAACAATACAAGAATATGAATGGTGCAAAATGTTAACAACCATCAACACACAAGACACATAAAAACAATGACTCACACTCACAAGGCCGGCCTCACGTTCACACCAGAAGTTCTGACCGGCAGGCGCATGGGCGTACAGCATATACTCCTATACCGGAATATGTGAATGCTGCTGACCCATGGGACTGCTGGTCGGCATGCCACAGTCTAATGATACAGCTTGATTAGTTAACGACTGATATAGCTTCACCAAAATGCACAAAAGTCATGGACAACATACAGTATGGTCCTGAGTGATCAATTTAATACTTTTTTGCCAGCATGACAGTAATTCTTGAGTCCGGATGACAGACAGTCATGAATGTGGAAAGTACTGGTAGACCATTCAGACAGGCTAAACCTTAACACTTCTACTCATTAATAATTCAATTGTTAGGAAATCTTGGTTTCCAGGGGTGCTTCATAGTAGTAAGAGAAAGTGTCCGAAGGAATGTCTGCATACCAAATGGAATATTCTATGTTTCAAGCTGGCAAAACAGATTATTTGGACTCTGATGGATGTCCTCAAAGAGGGTGAGTGAAGGTCCTCTAAGATTTGGGATGGCAATAACAGGCCGTCATTGGTCACCGTGCACCAAAGAGTCTCTCCTAGTTTGGCAGATACAGGTACGGGAGCTGGGGAGAGACGCAGTATCTTAAGATGGCTGCGCAGGCTTACACCGTAGTTAGGCTGTGTACACTGTTGATAAATGTTCGCTATTTGGCCAGTATGGCCCTTCACTTAATAGCATCACATGTACTGTAGACCCAGTGCAGCCAGGTGTGTACTGCCCTTTCTCTATCCCCCTTCAATCAACAATGCAGGCTCACCGTATTCCTGTGGCATCTGATGGGGAGGCTTCCAATGTTCCTCTTGGAATGCTGTCAGGGTATGTTGACGTCACACGCCGGCCCCACGTCACCCGGAAGAGCCACCTATGCGTTCCAGCTCCCGCTCTAGGCACGGTTATCCGGCGTCATACGGAACACGCAGCCTCCTCGAGGCATGCCGGAGCTGAACCCGAGCACCAAGCTTATACCCTGACAGCATCCCAAGAGGAACATTGGAAGCCTCCCCATCAGATGCCACAGGAATACGGTGAGCCTGCATTGTTGATTGAAGGGGGATAGAGAAAGGGCAGTAAACACCTGGCTGCACTGGGTCTACAGTACATGTGATGCTATTAAGTGAACGGCCATACTGGCCAAATAGCGAACATTTATCAACCGTGTACACAGCCTAACTACGGTGTAAGCCTGCGCAGCCATCTTAAGATACTGCGTCTCTCCCCAGCTCCCGTACCTGTATCTGCCAAACTAGGAGAGACTCTTTGGTGCACGGTGACCAATGAGGGCCTGTTATTGCCATCCCAAATCTTAGAGGACCTTCACTCACCCTCTTTGAGGACATCCATCAGAGTCCAAATAATCTGTTTTGCCAGCTTGAAACATAGAATATTCCATTTGGTATGCAGACATTCCTTCGGACACTTTCTCCTACTACTATGAAGCACCCCTGGAAACCAAGATTTCCTAACAATTGAATTATTAATGAGTAGAAGTGTTAAGGTTTAGCCTGTCTGAATGGTCTACCAGTACTTTTCACATTCATGACTGTCTGTCATCCGGACTCAAGAATTACTGTCATGCTGGCAAAAAAGTATTAAATTGATCACTCAGGACCATACTGTATGTTGTCCATGACTTTTGTGCATTTTGGTGAAGCTATATCAGTTGTTAATTAATCAAGCTGTATCATTAGACTGTGGCATGCCGACCAGCAGTCCCATGGGTCAGCAGCATTCACATATTCCGGTATAGGAGTATATGCTGTACGCCCATGCGCCTGCCGGTCAGAACTTCTGGTGTGAACGTGAGGCCGGCCTTGTGAGTGTGAGTCATTGTTTTTATGTGTCTTGTGTGTTGATGGTTGTTAACATTTTGCACCATTCATATTCTTGTATTGTTCCCCAACGTTGGGGTGTTTTTAGCCAGTGTGTCTTTTTGATCAATAAAGTTTTTTGATAAATTCTACCAAGTTGGTCTGAGCATCCCTTTATGCAGCCGTTTCCAGGGGTACACTATGGCCCCTCATATTTTTCTTTTACAGTAACATGTTGGCTGCGGTGGCTCCCTACTTATAATTGGAGACCATTTGGATTTCCGATTGGTCTCTTGACGGTTTAGTGTCCAGTATATATAGGGCATTTCTGTCTCTTATTGGGGTGCCTCTGTTATGTCTCATTTCCTGTTTGGGGGGCATCCAGCAACATCTAGAGCCTTCCTCCCCAGCCTTACTGCCCCTGGCCCACCCCTTTCATTAATTGGATGTTTAAATGCTACTGAAAATGTCACAAATTATGCTGATTTACGGTAATGTGAAGGTTTCTATCTGTCTAGTGACATAAATAGGGTGGGGATACATTAAAAAAAAATAAAGTGCATGTCCAGCCAAAATTTGTTTTTAGTTTGGATGGAGGAGTGGGCTGAGGGGAGGAGGGACAAACCCATACTTTGTTACAACACATACTTTTCTTTTCAATAAAATGGAAGAAGACTGGTACCCCAGTAAGATTTGTATTTGTTTCTTTATTCCTTGTTCCTTTTGCAGATTTTCCCTTATTTCTTGTCTGATGAAAGCATTGTCAGGGAATGCTAGCTAAACCCTAGCAGGAGATGTGGTCCTTTCACCAATGTCCAAACCTAGAGAAAAAACGGTTTGGCTTAACATACATGTTAAAGTGTTTTTTAAACCTAAAAAAAAAAAGTTGTACTGGTTTTTCAATTTGTTTAGATATGATTTGCCATTTCAGTATGAAATGTTTTCCTGATGATGTCTTGTTTTTACCTGGTTGATCCTGGACGATGTCTTGTTTTTACCTGGTTGATCCTGGACGATGTCTTGTTTTTACCTGGTTGATCCTGGACGATGTCTTGTTTTTACCTGGTTGATCCTGGACGATGTCTTGTTTTTACCTGGTTGATCCTGGACGATGTCTTGTTTTTACCTGGTTGATCCTGGACGATGTCTTGTTTTTACCTGGTTGATCCTGGACGATGTCTTGTTTTTACCTGGTTGATCCTGGACGATGTCTTGTTTTTACCTGGTTGATCCTGGACGATGTCTTGTTTTTACCTGGTTGATCCTGGACGATGTCTTGTTTTTACCTGGTTGATCCTGGACGATGTCTTGTTTTTACCTGGTTGATCCTGGACGATGTCTTTGTTTTGTTTTTACCTGGTTGATCCTGGACGATGTCTTGTTTTTTTACCTGGTTGATCCTGGACGATGTCTTGTTTTTTTACCTGGTTGATCCTGGACGATGTCTTGTTTTTTTAACCTGGTTGATCCTGCCTGTGCCACTTCTCCTGACATTGCTGCTGATCCATGCTAGCATGGTCCGTTTACATCTTGTGTCATTCCACTGAATATACAGGTATGCTGTGCTAGAGCACGGTGTGCTTGTGTCTTCTGTATTCCGTACACAAGCTGCGCCCCCACCGCCACTGCACACGGTTGTGAAGGGGGAAGTGACGTTATGCCTCCGGGCTAGATGGCTTTCCATTGTTGCCGCCAAGCTTCTGCGTTTGCATAGCATCACTTCCTTTCATGATGTAACACTTGCAGAACTGCACACACCCACCAGCAAGTCCATGCTTCTCAGTAGATGCTACAGCAATCACGTGACCTGCTCTACTAAGCCCAGAGAAAGTAGTAAAGGATTTTATAGTGATTTAAGAGCTCATATTTCCCTAATTTTCTTCTTTTTTTTTTTTTTTTTTCCACGGGAGTTTTACAAACCCTTTAGGATTTTATTTTGTGAGGTCTTTATTATTTTGTGTTCTCTTTCAGCTTCCAGATACCAAAACAATATGCAATTCCAGTCATAAATGTATCCCCGGTCTTGTGGGCACTTACAGCAATGGTATGAGCTCAAATTAGAGTTTATAATTACTACTCCTTCACTTTATTATTTATACAGGATCTGCCTGTTTTGGCTGGGTAGCTGTGTCTTGTATAAAGGAAATGTAAAAAGAGAAAAATACAGAGGCTGAGAATGCTGATCTTCTGAAAATGTTATGGCACTTTTCCACTGCAAGTACCGGCTCGGCTCTACTCGGCCCTGCTTGGCCCAGTTTGCTTTTCCACTGCTGGTACCGCATGGTACGGTGTTGGAATGGCACGGTATGGTTTCCGTTTCCAATATAGTACTAAAGTTAAGTGGGTGGGATAATAACGGGGTGGGTGGGATTCTCTGACCAATCAGTGGCTAGTAGTGACTGCATGCAAAGGATTGTGTGATATGGTACCTCTTGGAACCACAATCGAGGTGGTACTGTTTTTGAGAGCTGTACCGTCTGGTTCCATGCAGTGGAAAAGCGCCACCGTACCGAACGGTTCCTACACCATACCATGCGGTACCAGCAGTGGAAAAGAACAAAAGCGAGCCGACCCGTTCGGTTCCATGCAGTGGAAAAGCGCCATTAGTTGGGGGCCAAGCATGCTCCTAGTAAGAAGCTAAGCTCCAGACAAACCACCAAACACCAGGTTGAATTGCATACAGCCGTGGCCAAAAGTTTTGAGAATGACACAAATATTCACAAAGTCTGCTTCCTCAGTTTTTATGATGGCAATTTGCATATACTCCAGAATGTTGTGAAGAGTGATCAGAAGAATTACAATTAATTGCAAAGTCCCCCTTTGCCATGGAAATGAACCGAATACTAAAAAAAAAAAAAAAAAATTTCCACTGCATTTGTGGAGAAGGCTTCAGGGCGCCCAAGTAAGTCCAGCAAGCGCCAGGACCGTCTCCTAAAGTTCATTCAGCTGCGGGATCTGGGTGCAATCCAGTGCAGAGCTTGCTCAGGAATGGCAGCAAGCAGGTGTGAGTGCATCTGCATTCATAGTGAGACTTTTGGAGGATGGCCTGGTGTCAAGAGCAGCAAAGAATTCACTTCTCTCCAGGAAAAACATCAGGGGCAGATTGATATTCTGCAAAAGGTGCAGGGATTGGACTGCTGAGGAGTGGGGTGAAGTCCTTTTATCTGATGAATCACCTTTCTGATTGTTTGGGGCATCCATAAAAAAACCTGGTCTGGCATGAATTTTGAGGGGAGCCCCACGCCAAAAACAAAAAAACGGTGTGCCCCCCCCCCCCCCCAAAATTCATACCAGACCCTTATCTGAGCATGCAGCCAAGCAGGTCAGGAAGGGGGAGGGGACAAGGGAGCGGCCCCCACCCTCTCCTGGACCATACCAGGCCACATGCCCTTAACATTGGGGGTGGGTGCTTTAGAGGGGGGGGGTGGGATCTGCAAGCCCCCCACCCTTAACCACTTTACCACCGGAGGATTTTCCTGCTAAAAGACCAGGGGTTATTTTGCGATTTTTTACTGCGTGACTTTAACGGACAATCGCGCGGTCGTGCGACGCTGTACCTAAACGAATTTCACGTCCTTTTTTTCCCACAAACAGAGCTTTCTTTTGGTGGTATTTGATCACCTGTGCGATTTTTTGATCACGCGCTATAAACAAAAAAAGAGCGTAATTTTTGCAAAAACAACAATATTTTTCACTTTTTTTTATATGAAATTCCCCCAAAAAAAAATGTAAAAATCAAAATTTTTTAAAATTTTCGGCCAATTTGTTTTACGCTACCTATGTTTGGTAAAAAAAATCGCAAAAAGCGTATTTTGATTGGTTTGCGCAAAAGTTATCGCGTTTACTAACAAAGGGAAAGATTTTTGTCATTTTTGGTGTTTTTTTTTTTAACGAGTAATGGCGGCGATCTGCGATTTTTTTTGCGGTACTGCGACATTGCGGCGGACAGATCGGACCCTTGACTGACATTTTTGACACTTTTGGGGGTACCAGTGACATTACTGCAGTAATCAGTGCTATATATATGCACTGTTACTGCAAAAATGACACTGGCAGGGAAGGGGTTAACAGTATTGGACAGGGAGGGGTTAAGTGTGTCCTAGGGGCGTGATTCTAACTGTGTAGGGACAGGTCTACTAGTGTAAAAACAAAGATCAACAGTTCTACATAGTAGAACTGTTTGATCTTCACTTTTACACAGGGAGAACTGACAGGTGGCTTGTTTACACAAGCCGCTCTGTCTTTCTCCCGCTGTAGCGGCGATCGTAGTGTGACCGGCGGACATCGGGTCCGCCAGTCACACTCCCGCACTCCTCCGTGAACGAGCCTCGGCGGGCGCGCGCCTCGGCGGGCGCGCGCCCGCCCGCTATTGGCTCTGGAAGGAGTGACAGGCGAGCGACGTAGACCTACGTCACTCTGCCTGGCCGGGGCCGACTGCCGCAGTAAATATACTGTGCGCAGTCGGCAAGCGGTTAAGCACCTTGTCCCCATGTTGATGAGGACAAGGGCCTCTTCCCGACAACCCTGGTGTTTGTGGGGGTCTGCGGGCAGGGGGCTTATCGGAATCTCACAGATCCCGGACCCCCTCCCTATGTGAGTATGGGGTACATTGTACCCCCTACCCATTCACCCCAAAAAAAGGCAGTGTAGTGTAAAGAATGACAAGACGGTTTTGAGAAGTCCTTTTTTTTTTTTATCTCCCTCTGATCTTCTCCCTCTGGTCTTCTCCCTCCGATCTTCCTCAGATGATGTCTCCCGTGATTATGCCGGCTCCGCTCTTTGCAGCTTCTTATATAGCCTTGGGGACGTGGCCTCCCAGTGATGTCACCCAGAGACCCCCCCCCCCCCCACCTTATGTCGTCGCGCATCTTCAGGTGACGACATAAGGGGGCGGGGTCTTTGGGTGACGTCACGCCCCATGGCTATATAAGAAGCTGCAAAGAGCAGAGCCGGCATAATCACGGAGAAGATCGAAGGGAGATTTTTAATAAAGGACTTCTCAAAACTGTCTCTTGTCATTATTTACACTACACTGCCTTTTTTGGGGTGAATGGGTAGGGGTACAATGTACCCCATACTCATTCACATAGAAAGGGGGTCCAGGATCGGGGAGCCCCCTTGTTACAGGGGGAGTCCAGATTCCGATAAGCCCCCTGCCCACAGACCCCCACAACCACTGCCCAGGGTTGTCGGGAAGAGGCCCTTTGTCCTCCTCAACATGGGGACAAGGTGCTTTGGGGTGGGGGGGTGCAGAGCCCCCTTTTTCCAAAGTACCCACCCACTCATGTTGAGGGCGTATGGCCTGGTATGGGAGGGGGTGGGGCTGCTTACTCGTCCCCTCCCCTTTATATAACCTGACGGGCTGCATGCTCGGATAAGGGTCTGGTATGAATATGCCCGTGTTATGTGTGGTATGAATATGCCCGTGTTTTTTTTCCCATTTTGGTGGGGCTTGTGATGCGACTTCCATTCAGATCAATGGGCTCCCATTGGAAGCCATTGATTTTCACATAAAGAAAAACGTATAACATGGCTTAACACTCTATAAGCAACGTTAAGCAGCTTTTAGCAGCATCAGACGTTTTTACAGCTGTGACGCTGGTCCTCAGAATGCACTGGCCCTGGGTTTTTTTTTTTGTTTTTTTTTTGCAGCTTGAAAACGTATATGCCATTTACAGCTGCGAAACGTCTGTGTGCGCGCATTAGGCCAAAAGATAACATGAAGGGGCGTTTTTAAGCTGCGAAAAAAAAAAAAAAAACCTCTGACGCTTCTTAAAGCAGCTCAAAAATGCTCTGTGTGCATGAGGCCTTAAAAAAAAATTACAAATATTGTTTTTACAAATTGCATACCTGCAAAAATACTTTCATGTCTGCATAGTACTTTATACAGTGACATTTCATTTACTTTTCGCTTTACAGGTTTACAGACTGGACGGTGTGTACCATATAACAGGACAGTTCGCACATGTGAAGTCTTCGCCTGGTGTCCAGTGGAAAATGACATGGAGGTCCCAAAGTCAGTGACCCCCTGATTGTCCTTAATATAATTTGTTATGTACTGTTTATACATTTGTGGTTGACGTGTACCATATATCCATGTCTTGTTTCAGACCTGCTCTTCTAAAGGATGCTGAAAACTTCACAGTTCTCATTAAAAATGATATCTGGTACCCGAAATTTAAATTCTCCAAGTAAGTGTGAAATTATATATATATAATTTTTTTTTTTTTTAAGGTTGCACTGTTGAAGAAAATGTATGAACTAATAAAAAAGAAGAGCAAACTCATTTAAAAAGCAGAACCATGATTGAATGAGTGGCCACAAACAAAAGCAAATATTTTATCCAGTTTTACAAGGCGTGGCAGCTTTAAAAGGCATTTTTTTCTTCTTCCATAGCAAAGCTTGTCAATTATATTTCTCTTTCGTTGATTGACGGACACAGCTCCAGAATCTTCTTGACCATTGGGTTATGCTGGACCCTAGGCAGGAAAAAGCTTTACCATGCTTATGGGGCAGTCCCAGGGGGATATACTCCCACTTCGTGGCATTCAGTTTTTTTTTCTGCTTAGTCAGGAGTAAGGACCTAGTTTCTTGCTGGGATCTCTGGTCCTAGCATTTTTTTTTCTTTTTTAAACGTTTTTTTTTTTTCCCCCTTTTTTTTATTATTTTCTTGCTCTTGTGAGAACTACAATCAACTGCTGGACTGGGCAACGGACTAGATATTCTAGATCCTTATGATCTTCCCATTTCGGCCAGCGAGTGCGTGCAGATATCAGCTCCGCGCTGGGTCAGGTGGGACATAGCCCCACTGGACGGAGGCTGGCCTGCAAGGTAAAACGTCTCGCGAAAGCGCATATGACCTGGTCCAGGCCTGAGTCACAGCGTGCCTCCTGGCCCGCAGCACCCCCCCAGGGGGTGGCCATACCTGTCCAGTATCTCCTGTGGGGTGTCGAGCCGGTGATGAGGGGTGCTCCGCCAGCTGCGGAATTTGCATTTTTCTTTTTTAGGGGGAGTTTTCCTGGTGGGGGCTTCTACCAGGGCCCCCTTTTACTGTAGTAATGTCCTTGGTGTCCCCTGTGGGTCCAGTGAGCCGCCATTTTGTCGTGGTTGGTTGGATATATTTGTGTAGTCCAGCAGGTATTTTCTTGGTGGTTTCCCATTGAATAAAGCTGCGGCCATGTTTTTTTTTTAGCTTTGTGGGCAGTGACTGGCGGTGGACCTCTAGTGCTGGCTCCTGGACTTCCTCTTTCTCTCTGATCGCCACATGGTGTACAGCATCCAGCGCTTTGCTCTGTTCTTACCGGGGGTTGTGAGTTATTGTGGGTGCCCTGAGGATCTCCCCCTCTCTGCTATAGCAGCGATTCAGCTGTGCTGAGACCTGTAGTGCCGCAGAGGGGTCACTCAGCAGTGTTTTTTTTTTCTACTTTTTGCCTGGGTGGTCCCTGGAGCGAATTTCACCCCCTGATCCCATCTTAGAGGCGACGGGCCCTTCTGGGGCCCAGTCCACCCTGTCTGCAATGGCGGTGGCTCTGGAGTACTAGTGTCCAAGGTTGGTTTGGTCCTGCAAAACAGGACCAGCAAAAAGCGTCCACTGCCGTCACCTGCTTCCTCTGTCTCCTCAAGTTCTGAGTCTGATCTGGCCGCCGCAGACGCGAGTCACCCTGCTGGGTCTGTGTCCATGCACCCTGAGTGCTCTGATAGTGAGGATGATTCCTGTTCCGCTGCAGCCATGAATGAAAAAGCAATGGTGGATGCACTGATTGTATCAGTGCGGGAAACTTTAAAAGTGTAGGATGTGGCTGCGTCGGAAGCGCCGGTCACCTTTTTGGTACCCGAAAATCCTCAAACCGCAAATGTTCATCCTTTTCCCAGACTTTGACAGAGTGGGCTAAACTTTTGCTTCAAAATCTAGAGGGGGGGGGGGGGGGAACAGCTTCCCCCTGCCTTTTGTGGAGCTGGCGGACCAGTTGGTCCAGGGGTTACAGTTTATCTGTGATGCCTCCCTGGATGCGGCTCCCCTGGTTTCTAGGCTGTCCATGACAGCATTGGTCCTTGCATTATATGGCTAAATCATTAAGGGAGAGTCAGGAGGGAAGAGTACTCTCCTCTCCTCCCACAGGCTTCCAGGGGCAAGGAGTATCGTCACAGACGTGGTCCTTTTTTTTTTTTTCGCACCAAAGTGACTTTTTCATCCCTCAGGGTCTCAACACAAAGGATCCAAATCTAGAGGTTCCAAGAGGCCCTGGCCTGCTAAGCCGAGAGCAGGTTCTTCCAGACCTGCAGACAAGCCCTCTTCTGCCCAGAGGGGCACCCTCACCCAAATCTGGGGTGGGGGGACATCTTTGTTTTTTTTTTCTGGACCTGTGGACCTCTCTGATTCAGGACAGGTGGGTCCATGAGTTGATTCGGTCAGGCTACAAGATTGAATTTCAGTCTTATCCTCCAGAAAGGTTTTTTTCCTTCTAACCTGCATTTGTCCCCAGACCGCCTACGTGGTCTTTTCAGGGTGGTACAAGATTTGCTACTACAAGGTGATTCCAAACTCTGTAAGTTAACTCTGTTGCTACTGTAAGGGGATGGTTCCAAACCGGTTTACAGTTCCCAGGAAGGAAGGCAAAGTTTTTTTCCAATCCTAGACCTAAAAGCCCTGAACCGCTTTGTGCGGGTACAGAAGTTCAGAATGGAGTCCATTCGTAAGGTAGTAGCATCCCTTCATCAAGGGGATCTTCTGGCCTCTATCGATATCAAGGATGCTTACCTCCCTATCCGGGTATATGTCAGGCATCGGCGCTTCCTCCGTTTTGCCGTGGGTGAGGAGCATTATCAATTTGTGGTGTTACCCATTGGTCTCGCCTCAGCTCCTCGAGTATTGCCCCGGTGTTCGCATTGTTGAGACAGCGGGGGATTGTGGTACTGGGGTACTTGGACAATCTTCTGCGAGCAGAGTCTCCGACTGCTCTAAAGGACAACCTGGACATCACTGTGTAGACTGTGTGGCAGGAATTCGGTTGGACATTGAATTTCCAGAAGTCTGCTCTGATTCTGTCCACCAAGTTGGACTATCTGGGTCTGACTCTGGACTCGGCCTCACCCCAGGGTGTTTCTTCCGCTGGACAAGCTCCAGAAGCTGCAGGTTGCCATTCGACTTCTGTTGTCTAGCAGTTGGTCGTCTCTCAGAACTTGCATGCGGGTGCTGGGCCTGATGGTGTCTACCTTTTTTGAGGCGGTTCAGTTTGCACAGTTCCACACGAGACCTCTGCTGAGAGAGATTCTTGCCAAGTGGGACAAGAATCCACAGTCTCTAGACAATCTGATTCTGCTGAGCCGGGGTACAAGCAGGTCCCTGATCTGTTGGCTTCATTCACTGGCTCTTTTTGACAGGGAAAATCCTTCCTTCTCCTGTACTGGACAGTGGTCACCATGGATGCAAGCCTGTACGGGTGGGGAGGTGTCTTGGGCATGGAATGTGCTCAGGGGGTTTGAACCCTGGAGGAGTCCAGACTTCCAATCAGTGTACTGGAACATCGGACGATCAGACTTTGTCTGGCCCATTAGATGGGTTGTCTTCAAGGGTGTCCGGTACGGATTCAATCGGACAATGCTACAGCTGAAGGTAGGCGGAACATTTGGTTCCAGCTCTCTGCTGTACATATTCCAGGGGTGGAAAATTAGCAGGCGGATTACCTCAGTCGACAGGCCTTGGACTAGGGAGAATGGTCACTTCATCCAGAGGGGTTTCATCAACTGTGTCTCAGGTGGGGAACTCCAGAGGTGGACCTGTTCGTCTCTCTCCTCAACAGGAAGGTGCAGAGATTTGTGGCAAGGTCTCGGGATCCTCTAGCCCTTGATGGCTGATGGTTCCTTGGGGCCAGTACTGTCTGATATACACCTTTCTCCCTTTGAAACCTCTGCAAAGGATGGAGACAACAGAAGGAATGCCGGTCATCCTAGTGGCCTCAGACTTGCCTCGCCGGTCTTGGCGCGTGGATCTAATTCGGCTGGTCGCTGATGTCCCTTTGCGACTCCCTCTCGGAGAAGACTTTTTGGCCCAAGGGCCGATCTTCCATTCTGCTTTACAATCACTGGCTTTAACGGATTGGCTGTTGAGAGCCAGGTGCTGAAGGATAGGGGGTTGTCTGACTCTGTGATTTAAAGCTGTTAAAAGCTAGGAAATCTACCTCTAGGAAGATTTATTATCGCGTCTGGAAGTCGTACATTGCATGGTGTGAGTCTCTGGGGGTTTCTCCCTGTTCCTTTTCGGTTTCGAATTTTGGCAGTCTCCCAAAGAGGTGTAACCATTTCCAGATGTATCAGACAGACGGTAGTGCAGGCCTATTCAATCAAGGTTGCTAATTTCCCTGTTAAAGCGCATTCTATATGGATGCTTAGTGCCTCCTGCCATCAGGCGTCGGTGATGCAGGTTGCAATGCGGCCACCTGGTCATCTGTGCGTACACACAAAATTTTATAACATAGATGTACTGGCATCTGCAGATGCTGCTTTTGGCCGCAAAGTTTTGCAGGCTGCAGTTTGAGAGCATTAGTCCTCTTTGAGGGTGTTTTGTTGTCAGATGAGCTCCAGTTGCTCCTGTTTTACCTGGTTGGCTATGTTTAGCATTTGGGAAGTGTTTCCTTGCTGTGTTCTTCCCGCCCCTCATGTTGACACTGCTTTGGGGCTTCCCAAGGTTATAAGAAGATCTGGAACTGTGTCAATGAACGAAAGCGTAAACTGGAATTTTGTCTTACCGTAAAATACTTTTCTCTGATGTTCATTGAAGGACACACCCCTCTATTGAGCCGAGTTATTTTTTCTTCTGACACTGCTTGCAACTAAACCGAATGCCTATAGCAGGAAGTTGGAGTATACCCCCTGGGACTGCCCCATAGGCGTGGTAAAGCTTTTTCCTGCCTAGTGTCCTTCTCCTGTAGGGGGCAGCATAACCCAACGGTTAAGAAGATTCTGGAGCTGTGTCTGTCAATGAACATCATCAGAAAAAAGGATTTTACGGTAAGACAAAAATCCAATTTTTATAAGTCATTTATTTGGTTTAAATTTTAAACTCGATATTTTGATTGTGTCTTTAATCCATCCTTTATTCCTAGACGAAACATCTTGCCAAATATCAGCACTGATTACCTGAAAAGCTGCCAGTACGATCGTGTGAAAGATCCATTCTGCCCTATATTCCGGCTGGGTGCTGTGGTGGAAGAATCTGGAGAATCCTTCCAGGAAATGGCTATACAGGTGTGTGGTTGGGGGAATGCTAGCTCATAGATGTATGAAGCTGGGGTTATCAGAGCTGTCGCTGGGTAGCAAAAAAGCCTAAGTCCCACCCATATGTCTACGGTGGGCTCCATGGTGAGAATGTGAAGCATAAGGAGTTTAAAGTCTGTTATGCAGGATAGGCGGCTTTTCATACCAGTGCTAATTTTGGCAGCAAAGTTCAATTTAGTTTTAGTCTTAGGACTAAAATGGCATTTTAGTTTTAGTCCCATTTTAGTCTTCTGCAAGTGTTTTAGTTTTAGTCGTATTTAGTCGACTAAAACTCCAGTACATTTTAGTCTACTAAAACTCCAGTACATTTTAGTCGACTAACACTCATTTTAGTCATCTATAATGGAATGGGTGTAGTTCAATTGTAATTTGTAATGCATTATTTAAGCATTTCTCTACAATTTCCAAACTCATTATTATATACTGCTGGTCCTGGAGTGAAAAATCGAATATGTTAATATTTATGGTATTAAGCTTTGAGCATGCACCAGTGTTAATTTTGGCAGCAAATTTCGATTTAGTTTTAGTCTTTTGACTAAAATGCCATTTTAGTTTTAGTCCTATTTTAGTCATCTGAATTGTTTTAGTTTGTCGTATTTTAGTCGACTAAAATTGTGTTAATTTAGTCGACAAACATTTTAGTTGGTTTTAGTCAACGAAATTAACACTGTTTCATACATAGGAGGATATTCATACATAGCTTATTGTGTGTGTGCGGGGGGGGGGGGGTGGATCTATGTCCCGTTGGAGAGCCACAGCACATTTTGTCAAATGCGTTGCCATGGTCAGGTTCCTCTGTAGAGGCAAAACACGTAGTAGGGAAGACTGGCTAAGAAGAGGTCAGGGAAATAGGGAAATATAAGCCCAATACTGTAGATACTCCCCTGGATCACTTTCACCCTGCTCACCCTATGTACTACTACCAAACAACACATCTAGGAGCAGCACCACAAGAAAAGAAAGAGGTTGGATGGCAAAATGAGGGATTGGCTGATTGTAGTATAGCATGACTACGTGCCATCAGCATTGCAGAAAAGCAAAATGACTGCTCATTGCTGCTGCCTGTATCTGTGTCCATTTATAAAGGAGCAGTATAGGCTGTCTTGGTTCTGGAGGGTAGCGAAGTGATGAAGCGATTAATGGGGATGCTGTTGGCTATGAATAAAGTGGATAGGGGGATTGGAAGTCTCTTGTTGTTAGTGCTGCACTCTGTCTATTGGGCTGTATGATGTACAATCCTAATCCCTGTGCCCTAGGCTGTACATTAGTCAAGCCTGACCCCTGCACTGTGTACGGGGCTGTTTCGTTTCTTACTCCTGACCCCTGCACTCTTTGCCATTGGGTCTGTATGCTTGGCTGTATGTTATACTCAATCTGCACAATATCACCACTGTGTCCTCTTCAGTCCTTTCTCACCTGCCATGGGAATTAAGGTGTTGTACAATGGTGTTTTTTCCTTTTTCTTGTGGAAGCCCATTAAACATTTGCTGTGGGGCCTTGTGATTTCTAGTTACACCTCTGCACTATCCATTACTAAATTTTTGGCTGTATATTTGCAGTACTGTGCAAAAGGTTAGGCAGGAGTGAAGAAATGCTTTAAAAATGCTTTGATAAATAAATATTTTAATTGTTTGTTTTTATCAATTTACAAAATGCAAAGTGAGCAAACAGAAAAAAAATCTAAATCAAATCATAATTTAGTGTGACTGCGCTTTTGGCTTCAAATCCGCATCAGTTCTTACACTTACACAAAGTCGGGGATTTTTGTAGGATTAGAGCCAGGTGTATGATTAACCAAATATACCAAGCAGGTGCTAATGACCATCAAGTTCATATGTGGGTTGAAACAGACAATAACTAAAATAGAAACAGCTGTGTAGGATCAGGGCCGTCTTTAACGCAGGTAAAAAGGGGCAGCTGCCCAGGGCCCTGTCATTGTTGGGGGGGCCCAAAGCAGTTGCCTCTTGCCCACACTTGCCAAATGTCATGTATTTCACTAAGCTGCCTGTCCCGCCGTGCTCTTGTCCCAGGCTGCATTGCAGAAAGCAGAACCACGGTTGGGACAGCTTGCAGCCATTTCACTCGTTGCTACATGTTTGCTGCCCACTGTTCACACATTTCCGCCCCCTGTACCTCCCCCCTACCTCACTCACTCGCTCATCAGTAGTGTCCCTCCCTCTCTCCTGCAGGATTAAGGACCATCCCCGATGTGGAGCCTCCAGGCTTCTGCTGCTTGAGTGGGCGGGATTAGCCTGGGCTCCGAGATCGTGCCCGCCTAGAATCAGGTGTTCTGACAGCAGCTGAGCAGAGAGTGCACAACGAGTGTGTCTGGAGGTAAAGTCATCCAGCAGTTCAGTATGGATTTGTTTGCAGGCACCTCTAGGCTGAGTTACTGCAGCTTAGCATCCAAGTGCTGCCTGTTAGCTGAAAAATTGGAAGATGGCTACTAGGTTTTTTACTGTCTCCTTGTGTGGGGTGTGTCCCGATCCCCCTGTTACGTGCCCTCAGGACCCACTGATATGTGCCCTCCCGACCCCCATAGCGTGTGCCCTTAGGACCCCCTGATATGTGCCCTTCCAACCCCTATAGTGTGTGCCCTCAGAACCTCCTGATATGTGCCCCCCGACCCCCATAGTGTGTGCCATCAGGATTCCCTCTTTGGGACCTTTGGGGTCGAGAGCAAAATTGCATGGGGGGGGCAAGAAAATTTTTGCCCAGGGTCCAATCAATATTAAAGATGGCCCTGTGTAGGATACCATAAACTGGGTGAAGAACAGACAAACTTTGCTATCAAGTTTAATGTCGCCAGTCATACACCATGGCAAGACTGAGCACAGCAACAAGACACAATGTAGTTGTTTTGCATCAGCAAGGTCTCTCCCAGGCAAAGATTTCGTAGACGCAGTGGTCAGCCAAGGAAATTTAATGCAAGAGCCATCTTGCCTACTTCCCTTTGACTTTGGAAGATGTCCGGCAGTGCCATCAAAACAGAACAGGGGGAAAACCAGTGGAACCCAGGTACGCCCATCTACTGTCCAGAGAAGTGTGGCAAGAAATGTTTTTTATGGAAGAATTGCGGCCATAAAGCCATACCTCCAACATGGAAACAAGGATAAGCATTTAAATTCTGCTCAAAAATATAGGAACTGTGGTGCAGAAAAATGGCAACAGGTACTCCGGAGTGATGAGTCAAAATGTGAAATGTTTGACTGTAGCAGGAGGCAGTTTTTTTGCTGAAGAGCTGGAGAATGGTACAATGCGTGTCTGCAGGCAACAGTGAAACATGGAGGTTCGTTGCAAGTTTGGAGCTGCATTTCTGCAAACTGGACATTTGGTCAGGATCAATGGTGTCCTCCGTGCTCAAGCAGATACTTCTCCATCATGCCATACCATCAGGGAGGCGTGTGATTGACCCCAAATGTATTCTGCAGCAGGACAACCACCACAAACAAACATATAGTCAATGTCATTAAGAACTATCTTCAGTGTAAAAAAAGGAGTCCTGGAAGTGATAGTTTGGCCACCTCAGAGCCCTGATCTCAACGTAATCTGTCTGGGAATACATGAAGAGACGGAAGCATTTGAGGCAGCCTACATCCACAGAAAGATCTGTTGTTAGTTCTCTAAGGTGTTTGGAACAGCCTACCTGCCGAGTTCCTTCTAAAACTGTGTACAAGTGTACCTAGAGGAATTGATGCTGTTTTTCAAGAGTGGTCACACCAAATATTGATTTCATTTGGAATTCTCTTCTGCTAATTTACTTTGTATTTTGTTAATTGATAAAAATTAGCTAATAACACTTCTATTTCTGAAAGCTTTCCTAATTTTAAAGCATTTTTTCACACTTGCCTAAAACTTTTGCAAAGTAGTGTACATTCATTTTATTTACTTGGCACAATGCAATAAAATTGGATGTTTGTCGTGCTAGGGTGGAGTTATGGGAATCCAGATTAGCTGGATTTGTGATCTGGACAAGAAGCATACATACTGTGTTCCAAAGTATTCATTTCGACGCTTGGACAACCGAGAACTAGACCACAATGTCTCTCCTGGATATAATTTCAGGTAAGCAAACTTACCACATAAGCATACTTTACACATTGTAGGGCTGATTCTAAACAAATATCTTTTATAAGTTAGACATGCCTTTGCTTTATATGATGAGTTATAGAACATGATCCCTTCTTAACCAGTTGAAGCCCAGGCATTTTATGGCACTTTTTGTTTACATGTGAAAATCAGTTGTTTGCTAGAAAATTAGATAGAACCTATATATATATATATATATATGTATATATATATATATATATATATATATATATATATATATATATATATATATATATAAATATAATTTTTATTTATTTTTTTTAAGCAGAAGCCCTAGATTGGTAGGTTTTGTAATTTTTTTTATGTCACTTTTTTTTTTTTTATGCCAAAAACACTACTTGAACCAATTTTTTTTGCAAAATATAAAAGATGTCATGCTGAGTAAATAGATACCAAACATGTCACGCTTTAAAATTGCACACGCTTGCACAACGGCAACAAATGTTTTAAATTTTACTATCCATAGATGGCACTTTCAAATCCTTTACAGGTTACCACTTTAAATGTACAAAGGTTGTCTAGTTCTAGAATTGCTGCCCATGATATGTCTTTCGTGATGATACTTCGTGTGGCACGATCGAGGTTTGTGTGCGTTCGTTTTTTTTTTTAATATTATTTTTTTTTTTTTTAACTATTAATTGATCTATTTATGTCCCGCCTTCTGGTAACCCACCTACCCTCTGCTCCCTGGGGGAAAACTTCCGCTCTAAATGTCCACAGCATTGAGATCCAGATATCATTCCTTTTTTATTTTATTTTTTTTTGGTCTCAACCATATGGCCTTGATTTCTAAGTTATGTCACCGTTGGGTGAGTATATGCTGTTTTTTAGCACTTTTTGCCATTTTATCAAAAAATTGATGTACTTTCTAATATATTTTTGTCTGTGTACCTTACTTTGTGTATGACATGGGCTTTCCACAGATGTACACCTAAACCAACTTTGGCTGTCTTCTGATGAAGTGGGCGGTGTCCCACGAAACGCATAGAGATTACAGCTTCTGTAAATAATGATCTAACAACTATGTTGCCACTTAGAATGTACATGGGTGCAATTTTTATTTGTATTTTTTTTTTTTTGTTACAATTCAATCTGGAAATGTCTGTGTGACATTTATGTAAATCGGAATAAAATATTGTAATTTTATGCATTTTATCTATTTCTTAATTAGCACCACTCTGCAAAGGCCTTTTTTTGATTTGTCTCCCAATACCTTGTGCCCTTTGCACCTAGAGGTGGTTACTCACAAGGACCTTTTTATAAGTAAACATTTCTAGGGACAAATTGCCTCAAGATTTCCACATAATAAACATATCGACCAAGCAGATGAGTATTGTGGACTATTATTTTTTTTTCTATGGCTATTTTCTTTGTTCAGTGGTCCAGGGGCCACGATTCACCTGGATGGAAAATCTGGCCTTCCCTACGGCAGCGGTGATTTTACTACATGACAGATGGGTTTTATGACTTGGAAGTGATCCTTTTTTTTTTTTTTTTAAGCTAGTATAGAATATGTCCAAACATAGAGGTATAGATGATGATTTTTTTTTATTTTTTTTCTTGACCTTTCTATCTGAGGTCTCACTGATTAACTAGTGGGAACAGAATGATTTTTTTGTTGGTGTGGATCCGTAATATACTGTATAATAGAGAACTATGCCATATAGGGTTATAATGTATTGTATTTTACCTGTCTTCCAGATATGCAAAATACTACAAAGATTCTAATAACACAGATTCAAGAACTCTAATGAAAGTCTATGGCATTCGATTTGATATCCTAGTATTTGGAACAGTGAGTCCTGCATTTTGGGTTTATAGAATGACACAATGTTACACCAGTTTAATATGTTTTGCATGCCACCAGATAATATGTTAAATCTTGCCCAAAACCCAGTGCACAAGTTAGAATAAATCAAAATGTAAAGTAGCATGGTGCCGATACTAACCATTTTCACAAGCATTTGTACTCCTGCAAATGCTCCGATACTAAAACCGATACCGTCTTAGCCTAGGTTCACATGTGCGGTGCCAATTTGCACTGCGATTTAAGTCCAGTGTGGTTTCGTTCAGCGATTCCAGTGCCCGAACATACATGAACCGGCTCCATAGAAAAGGATTTAGGTTTACGTCATGCGAATTGGATGCGGTTCAAAACGCATTGTAAATGGTGGATGTAGTTTATTTGGGACCTGTCTGTGTCCCAGAAGACTTCAGGGAGAGGGAGGAAGGAAAACCTCTGTTGCCGAGCGCTGCGGCGCTTGGATCGGAAGTGGGAAGGGGTACCTGTCAAAATTGGGTATCTGCTCCACTTCCCCGCTCCTCAAAAGTGCCAATTGTGCAAGGGGAGCGGGAGACAAGTCCTTAAAGCCGAACTTCCCCTTTTGGGTGGAGTTCAGCTTTAAAAGCCTCCCTTGTGGGCTCCTCTGGTATTAGGTCACTGAGAATACCCAATAAACCGTTTTTTGGGTTAAGAGGTATTGTAGTCTGGAACACCCTGTTAAGGTTATCCAGGTCAACCGTCCAGTAGCTGTGTAGCTTGGGACACCTTCAAAAGAGGTGAATAAGGGGTCGTCAAGAATGCCCATACCATTATCGCAGAACTACAGTGCCTTGAAAAAGTATTCATACCCCTTGAAATTTCCCACATTTTTGCCATGTTACCAAAAATGTAAATGTATTTTATTGGGATTTTATGTGATCGATCAACACAAAGTGGCACATAATTGTGAAGTGGAAGGAAAATGATAAATAGTTCAACATTTTTTACAAATATCTGAAAAGTGTGGTGTGCATTTGTATTCAGCTCCCTGAGTCAATGCAGTGGGTATAAAAACTCCACACACCTCTGTTAAAATGTCTGGTTTCTGTGATGTAAAAAAAATGAGACCAAGCTAAATAATTTCAGAACTTTTTCCACCTTTTTAATGTGACCTATAAACTGTACAACTCAATTGAAAAACTGAAACATTTTAGCGGGGGGGGGGGGGGGGGGTCAAGTAGGAGTCAGTACACCCCTACCATCATTTAAAGTGCCTCTGATTGGCCCCAAATAACGTTTGGCTGTTCTAGTAGGTCTTTCCTGACATTTTCTTAGTTGCATGCTACAGCAAAAGCCATGGTCCGCACTCCGCAGAGAGCTTCCAAAGCATCAGAGGGTTCTCATTGTTAAAAGGTATCAGTCAGGAGAAGGGTACAAAAGAATTTCCAAGGTATTAAATATACCATGGAACACAGTGAAGACAGTCATCATCAAGTGGAGAAAATATGACACAACAGTGACCTTACCAAGAACTGGATGCCACCCCAAAATTGATGAAAATACAGAAAGAAAACTGGTCAGGGAGGCTGCCAAGAGGCCTATAGCAACATTAATGGAGCTGCAGGAATATCTGGCCAAGTACTGGCTGTGTGGTACATGTGACCACAATCTCCCGTGTTCTTCATATGTCTGGACTATGGGGTAAAGTGGCAGGACGGAAGCCTTTTCTTATGAAGTAAAACATCCAAGCCTGGCTGAATTTTGCAAAAACACATGAAATCTCCCAAAAGCATGTGGAAAAATGTGTTCTGGTCTGATGAAACCAAGGTTGAACTTTTTGGCCATAATTCCAAAAGATGTTTGGCACAAAAACAGCACTGCACATCACCAAAAGAACAACATACCCACAGTGAAGCATGGTGGTGGCAGCATCATACTTTGGGGCGGTTTTTCTTCAGCTGGAACAGGGACCTTACTCAAGGTAGAGGGATTTATGAACCGTTCCAAATACCTGTCAATATTGGCACAAAACCTTATGGCAATCCCAACCAACAGATTTAGCAGGAAAGTTTTATGCAGACCTTGGACGCAAATGGGCTTGACTTGCCCAGACTTTCATACCTACTATTTGGCGGCCGTGCTTACCCACGCTCATAACTGGCTTATCTCTTATGACACAAATGCCACAGTAGTATCAGAAGCTTCTTCTCTAAAGGGGTCTGAGAGTCTCTCCCCCATTTCTTACAGCCGCTATGAGGGCAGTTAAGGCCTGGCATGCTGTCACTAAACCCAATATAGCGAGGGGCAAAAGGTTCCCATCAACTTCGCTTTGGTTCAATCCCATGCTACCAGAATTTCATTCCTTACCAGACCCCGGTCTTTGGGCTGCTAAAGGAATCCGATACCTTTTTCAGATATTTGTGATGGGAGTGCACTACTTACGTTTGAGAAGTTGAAAGATAAATTTACACTGCCTAATGCGTTCCTCCGAATCCTGCAACTCTGACACGCCTATGCAGCGCAATTTGGGTCCTTCTTGTTTAGTTTGGAGCAGGATGATTTGGAGGTTCTCCTCTGGGATGATGCTCTCAAACACTTTCTGTGATCTACAAGTCACTACTTCCCTCCGTTCATGTGGGACTAGATGCCCTGCTAACTGTGTGGCATTCAGAGGAGCAGGACTTGGACAATGAAGACTGGGAAGATCTCTGGGACAGCCCATTTCAACCACTATTATCTACTAAAGACCGGCTGATCCAATTTAAAATAGTGTACAGAATTTATTTTACACCACAACATCGTATATACCCTTATTCCTCTTCTTGCTGTTGGAGATGCTCTAGTGACCCTGCTGAATTTGCCCATATCTTTGGGAGTGCCCTCAGATTAGTAGCTACTGGCGGTAAGTGACAGTTTATATCTACCTTAACTACTATACAGGTCCCTGTAAAAGTTGATGTTTTCCTCCTGAGGTTAGTTGACTCTCTGGCCATTAGTAGGGTGATGCGTACTCTCTTGGGTCTCTTATTTTATGCCAGGGAGGCAATAGTGCTTAAGTGGAAATCAGACACAGCCCCTAATCTGCCCTTCTGGAAGTGTTTAATCAATAAGGTTGTACCCCTATACAATGCTACTTATTTGTCCCGGGGTTGCCCTAGGAAATTTGAGAAGGTCTGGCACTTGTGGACAGATTCGGAGTGTACAACAGATGATCAGGAGTCGACAGACTGAATTCATTCCCCCCTGATAACGTTTAGTTTGATATGAACAAATGTTTCTCTGTCGCTCATTGACAGACGTAGTCCTCTTTGATTCACATCAATTGGGTTATGTTGCCTCCGCAGGAGTAGGACTAGGCAGAAAAGAAAAAACGTTCTGGCTCCACCCTAGGGGCAGTCCCAGAGGGTATATCCTCCCTCTCTCTGCTACAGGGAATCAGTTTTTTTCTGTCTAGTCAGGAGTAAGGACCTAAGTTCCTTGCTGGGATCTCTGGTCCTGGCAAGATTTTTTTTAGAAAAAATATTTTTTTAGGTAGTTTTCTCCAGTTTTTTCCTGTGAGATCTTCAAGCAAATTGCGCCGGATCTGGGGGACGGGCTGGATGTTGAGATCCAGTGGTCACCCCAGCCGGCCTATGAGCGCGCGCAGACCATTGCATCGCGCTTGGTCGACCGCGACACATTCAAGTAAGTATGCGGGACCGGGCGACGGGCTGGATGTTGAGATCCAGTGGTCACCCCGGTTCAGCCTACGAGCGCGTGCAGACCAGAGCTCCGCGCTGGGTCGGCCGCGACAGAGTCCCATTGGAGGGACTGACCTTGCGAGTTAAAAGGTCTCGCTTGGACGCCAGGAACCAGAGAGTCAAGGCGTCCGGAGTGGTCAACAACCCCCTACCCCGGTGGAGAGGGTATTGTGAAGAGAGGGTGCCTGTCGGTTCGGTATGGTGAGTAAATGTTTCCTTTTCCTCGTCATGAGGCATTTTGGAATATGGGCCCCTCCATACATGGTCAGTATCTTTCTGACACTAAAAGTCCCCCTTGTAAATACAGCATGTGTTTGGTGGGCAAGCGGACTTGGTTTGGGAGCTAACACTCTACCCAGCAGACTGCAGTATTACAGCAGACATAGGAGGTATAATCCTACCTTGGTTGTAGTGGACCTCCTGCAGGTCGATAAACCGCCATTAGCGTGGTATGCAGGTGGATGTGCTGGGAAAACGCTACTTCGGCAATCCGCCGCCATTTTGCTGTAGACCAGGTACACGAGCGTCCGCAGGTCACGCCGGCCGCCATTTTTTTGGAGTCTATTGCTTACGATTGAATCATTGTCAGCTATTATGGAGACTTTTGTGTCCCGGGTGGAAGTGGCTTGTCAGGGACAGGGCGCAAGAAAGCGACCCCCGCCTACCCCCATTTTATCTGAAACTTCGGATTCAGAATCTGAGCCTATTTCTGCAGTTGCAGGTACCTCATCTGGGATTGGTGTCTCGGGTACTGTCTCTTCAGACAGTGAGGAGGATGTTTCGGCATCAGCCATAGCCCGAGAGGAAGCGTTGGTAAACGCACTCATTGTATCTGTTCAAGAAACCTTAAGATTACAGGGTACTCCGTCGGAAATAGCTGAGACTGAAATTCCCTTTGGGACTAAAAAACGCATCAAAGTGGCGAAGGTTTTTCCATTGCCCAAATGTTTTGGCAATCCGATCAAAGAAGAATGGAGTCTGCCAAAACGCACTTCTGCTATTTCCAAACGCATTAACAGGCGTTATCCGTTTGAGGAAACCCTCATTAAGAAATGGACAGAACCACCTGTGGTGGATTCACCAATTTCTAGATTAAATAAAGCCACGGTTATTCCATTAGAAGACGCTCCGTCTTTTAAGGATCCGGTGGATCGCAAGATAGAAGCTATGTCTCGCACCATGTTTTCCTTGATTGGATCAGCTTTCAGACCAATAATTGCTATTGGGCTGGTTTCACAGACTGTAACTGAATGGACCAAATGGTTACGCCGGGACTTAGAAGAGGTCCCTCAGGCGGTATCAGATTTGTTGGAACAGATGATACAGGGGTTACAGTTTGTGTGTGATGCGGCGTTAGACGCCACTCCATTATTGGCGCGAGCATCAGTTTCAGCAGTGGTTCTCAGGCGTACACTGTGGCTAAAAGGTTGGTTAGCCGACCAAGGTTCCAAAAAAGCATTGGCTAATCTCCCCTTTTTAGGAGAGCGTTTATTTGGAGCCAACTTAGATGAGATCATTAAGGATACGGGAGGAAAGAGCACCTTTTTACCGCAAAGTGCTAAGGGTAAAGGACCTCGTCAAAGACGGGGGCCTTCTTTCTCCGCTCATAAATTTTTTCGTCCCGCGGGTGAAAAAATTAAGTCCTCCAAAGCTCCTTCAGGAGGCTTCAGGGGACGTTGGTCGGGCAAGCAAAAGCCCGCCCCTTCCAGACCTGAAGATAAGTCTACTAAACCCTGAAGGTGCGCCCCCACCCATAACTGGGGTGGGGGGACGTCTTCGCCGGTTCCCGGATCCATGGCTCTCCAGAATCCCGGACAAGTGGGTTTGCGAAGTCATAAGGTCAGGGTACAAGATCGAGTTTCGATCTCTCCCACCGGCGCGATTCTTCCCTTCCAATATCCGACTATCCCCGGATCGTTTAGAAGATCTGCAGAGAGCAGTCACGGATTTACTACAACAAGGAGTGGTAGTCCACGTTCCTTGGACAGAACGTTTTCAGGGGTTTTATTCAAACCTATTTACAATACCCAGGAAAGAGAGCAAAGTGCGTCCAATTCTGGACTTAAGGGCACTCAATTCCTTTGTCAACATAAGAAAATTCAAAATGGAATCCATTCGCACAGTAGCGGCCTCCCTGCATTCAGGGGATGTCCTAGCGTCCATAGACATCAAGGACGCCTATCTTCACATTCCCATTTACGCAGGACATCAGCGGTTTCTACGTTTTTCCGTAGAAGAGAACCACTATCAGTTTGCGGCGTTACCTTTCGGTCTCGCCACGGCTCCTCGGGTCTTCACGAAGGTGTTGGCCCCAATGTTGGCACTACTGCGCCAAAGAGGCATATCAATTCTAGGTTACCTAGACGATCTTCTGCTTCATGCAGAGTCTCCACAGACCCTGCTACAAAACCTAGAGATTACTATGATTTCTTTACAGGAATTCGGGTGGCTGGTGAACCAGCAAAAGTCATTTCTGGTTCCCACCCGGAGGCTCGAATATCTGGGTTTAATTCTAGACACATTCAGGACAAGAGTTTTCCTTCCAGTAGGGAAACTCTGGAAGATTCAATCAGCAGTCCAGTTGTTCCTATCCAACAGCTGGTCTTCTCTTCGGACTTGCATGAGGGTTCTGGGGTTGATGGTGGCTTCCTTCGAAGCAGTCCCATTTGCCCAGTCCCATACCCGAATTCTTCAGCAAGAGATTCTTCTCAGATGGAATCGGAATCCGGAATCCCTGGACTATCGGATCCGATTGAGCAAACAGACCAGAGAGTCTCTGGTCTGGTGGCTTCGGTCTCCGATGCTCAGCCAGGGAAAGTCATTTCTGCCAATATATTGGACGATAGTGACCACGGATGCCAGTCTATCCGGATGGGGAGGAATTCTCGGTCAGTTATCCGTTCAGGGACTTTGGTCCCCGGAAGAATCCAGGTTACCGATAAATGTATTGGAACTGAGAGCGATCAGACTTTGTCTGATTCACTGGACCGAGCAGCTCCAGGGCAGCCCGGTTCGGATCCAGTCGGACAACGCCACGGCTGTGGCTTATGTCAATCACCAGGGGGGCACCAAGAGTGTCCGGGCGGCCAAGGAAGTGGCTTGCATTCTTCGCTGGGCGGAACGGTTTGTTCCAGCTATCTCTGCGGTATTCATTCCGGGGGTGGAGAATTGGCACGCAGATTATCTCATCCGTCAGACTCTGGATCAGGGGGAATGGTCCCTCCATCCAGAAGTTTTCCACCAGTTGTGCCTACGTTGGGGCACCCCGGATGTGGATCTGTTGGCATCTTGATTCAACAGAAAAGTACAGAGATTTGTGGCTCGCTCCCGCGATCCTCTAGCAGAGACCGCAGACGCACTGGTCGCCCCTTGGGGGCAGTACCAGCTAATGTATGCCTTCCCTCCTCTCGGGTTACTGCCAAGACTTCTTCGCAGGATAGAGGAGGAAGGAATTCCAGTAATCCTGGTAGCTCCGGACTGGCCTCGCCGAGCTTGGTACGCCGACTTGGTCAGACTGGTGGCGGACGTCCCGTGGCGACTTCCTCTCAGGGAGGACCTACTGTCTCAGGGACCGATCTTCCATCCTGCTTTACGATCGCTGGCTTTAACGGCCTGGCTATTGAGACCCAGGTGCTGAAGGACAAGGGATTGTCAGCTTCAGTTATTCCTACTCTAGTTAAAGCAAGGAAAGCGACTTCCAGAAAGATTTATCATCGCACATGGAAGTCCTACATTGCATGGTGTGAACCTCTGGGGTTCCACCCACGTTCTTATTCGGTTAGTCGAATATTAGCTTTTCTGCAACAAGGGGTTGAGCAGAAACTGGCCTTGAGCCCGATCAAGGGTCAGGTCTCAGCATTAGCCATCTTCTTTCAGAAACCTTTGGCTACTCATTCCTTGGTGCGGAATTTCATCCAGGGGGTGCGACATCTGGCTCCGCCAGTGCGCGCGCCGTTACCACCCTGGGATCTTAATTTAGTATTGTCGGTTCTTCAGAAACCTCCCTTTGAAGATATTAGGGAGATTCCTTTACCTACGTTGTCCCAGAAGGTGGCCTTCTTGGTGGCTATCACTTCTGCACGCAGGGTGTCAGAACTGGCTGCATTATCTTGTCGTTCCCCATATCTGGTGGTTCATAGAGATAAGGTGGTTCTTCGTCCGAATCCATCCTTTCTACCAAAAGTGGTTTCAGAATTTCATCTGAATGAGGAAATTGTATTACCTTCCCTGTGTCCTAAGCCCAGTCATCCTCGGGAGTTTGCTTTACACTCCTTGGATGTGGTCCGGGCGATCAGGGTATACTTAAAAACGACAGACTCGTTTCGCAAGACGGATTCACTTTTTGTGGTCCTGGATGGACCCAAAAAGGGGTTGCCTGCATCTGCCGCGACTATTTCCAAATGGATCAGACAGACGGTGGTACAGGCTTATTCTATTAAGGGTTGGGAGCCCCCGTTCCCTGTTAAGGCGCACTCCACTCGGGCACTTAGTGCGTCATGGGCCTTTCGCCATCAGGCGTCAGTGGTCCAGGTGTGCAAGGCGGCTACCTGGTCGTCGGTGCATACCTTTACAAAACATTATAAAGTTGATGTAATGGCATCGTCTGATGCCTCGTTTGGCCGCAAGGTTTTGCAGGCCGCAATTTGAGGAGACCAGTGGTCTACCTCGAGGGTTTTTTTGCGTTGGAATTTTTTTATTTGAGTCTCATTCTTTGTTTATAATGAGCCTTTAAAACTTCTAGTTGGCACCGGTTGGGCCTTCTAGATTGGATTTGATTTCTGTCAATCCCACCCCTCATTTGTGGCACTGCTTCTGGATGTTCCAATTGATGTGAATCAAAGAGGACTACATCTGTCAATGAGCGACAGAGAAAATCGGATTTTTGTAAGATCTTACCGTAAAATCCTTTTCTCTTAGCTCATTGACAGACGTAGTACCCGCCCCTCTATCATTGAGTTGGGTTGGGTTAAATTCTCTGTTACTGCTTTATAACAGAACTGATTCCCTGTAGCAGAGAGAGGGAGGATATACCCTCTGGGACTGCCCCTAGGGTGGAGCCAGAACGCTTTTTCTTTTCTGCCTAGTCCTACTCCTGCGGAGGCAACATAACCCAATTGATGTGAATCAAAGAGGACTACGTCTGTCAATGAGCTAAGAGAAAAGGATTTTACGGTAAGATCTTACAAAAATCCAATTATTCCTCTGCATTACATTTGCTCAGGCCGGAATCTAAACACGAGTTAAAAATGAAAACGAGTTAATATTCTTATGATACATTATCCTGATGGTTGAGAAGGAACAGGAATCTCCTCATAATTCATCAACCCTTGAAGTGATTTTATAAGAGAATGACAGAGCGAGGTGTATAGAAGGTGTGTTTCTTTCCCTTTTTTTTTTTTTTTTTTGGGCTCTATAATAGGAGGTGTTATCAGTAGTTCTGTGTTTTATGTATTAGCCGGGGAATGCCCAAATGCTATGTTTCGTACCTATACATCTCAATTTTTCAATAAAAGTAAATTTTCCAAAAAAATATTGCCACAAAACCTTCAGAATTCTGCTAGAAAGCTGAACATGAAGAGGAGCTTCATCTTTCAGCATGGCAATGACCCAAAGCAAACATCCAAATCAACAAAGGAATGGCTTCACCAGAAGTTTTGGAATGGCCCAGCCAGAGCGAAGACCTGAATCCGATTGAAAATCTGTGTGGTGATCTGTAGAGGGGTTTAAATGTACAGGAGATCCCCCCCACAATTCGACAGATTTGGAGTGCTTTTGCAAAGAACAGTGGGCAAATATTGCCAAGTCAAGATGAACCTCACTGATAGACTCATACCCAAAAAGACTGAGTGCTGGAATAAAAATCAAAAGGTGCTTCAAACAAGTATTAGTTTAGGGTGTGCACATGTATGCAACCATATTTTTAGTTTTTTTTTTTTTTTTTTTTTTTACTTCCCTCCACCTAAAAGATTTCAGTTTGTTGTTCAATGGAGTTGTACAGTTTATAGGTCAGATTAGATGAATAGAGAGGGGACTCGGGTATGTATTGGGCGGGCTGAAGGAGGCTGATGCACACAGAAGGCTTTTAATCCTAATGCATAGGATGCATTAAGATACAAAACCTTCTAACTTTACAATCCCTTTAACTGCAGTAGGGCAGGTGTATGGTCTCTCATGTCACATGATAGAAGTGAAATATTTTGTACCTTTTTGATACAGTATTGGCACTTGCATATATAAGACCTATGCGAGACATAGATTTATGGGCAGTAGATTGACAGGTAAAAGCCCTTGTGGTGGGAAATTTCCAACATCCGAGGTCCAATAAGCTGATATATCTCAGGGTATCTAGACAACTCCATCTCTCACAGCACCAACAGCACCAAATTTGATTTTGTTTGAGCTTAGGGCTGGGGGGTATTAAAATCGGCAGCTATAATAATAATAATATTCATAGGCTAATCGGCATCCATCGATAGCGCCCCATTGAGCAACGGGATCGTAGTAGGAGGAGGTATATAGAGTCCCACCAGAACAAGTTGCAGTCATTCAACATTCCTCAGTGAAACATTCCCTGATGTTTGTTTTTAAAGGCCCATCACCCACATATTTGTATACTTCTGGAAACCCACTTGATGGGAAGCAGTTTTGGCTCTTAAAGCATTGGTCAGCCACTCCTATAATGCTACATAGTTTTTTCTACCTTGTCTGTTTGTTTTTTCCAGGTCCATGTCAGCAAATTTTCCTTGTATACATCATATCCTCAGCATTCTACTAGAGCATTATTGTGGTTAATATTCTCTCTCTGTGACTATATTTCTGGGTTCCTGTCTGAGTGATCAATACTAGGCTATATTTCCTCTCAACTAGAATATCAACTGTTAAAGTGTTACTAAACCCACAATGGTAAAATCAGTCTGTATATGCAGTAAAGCATGCTGGTTATACTCACTGTGGAACCTAAGGGGTTAATCCTCCCCAGCAAGGGTGGGCTTAAACTCCTGAACAAGAAAACAACAAGGCGCCTCTAAATGTAGACTGTAGACAATTTATTAAACACAACACGTAGTAAAACACTCACATGTTCCATAGATTCATAAGCCTGAAATTGGGGGGTAAACAGTCCCTCTATGCCATCCTGGGCAGTAAAGTTCTTGTGCCTGCAGCAGATCCAGTGGTTTGTTACCTTCTTGCTTCCTCCGTGAATATGCTGGCCAGCTTCCGGGGAGCGGAGACGAAAACGAGGGGCGGACCGCAATCATGCGCCAGTGACATCAAGACTTGCGACGCGATTCTGAGCATGAGCCGCTCCTTTCTCAAGCTAGGATGGGACTGAGTGGAAGGCAATGTGTATATATGGGGACCAGACATCACCTAGTGGCCAATCATACATACACTAGTATACCACACTAAAAAATGCATTCATTTAGTGAATACAGAAATCTATGAAGATAAACAATTTATTTAAAAAAAAAAAAAAAACTAAAAATTGTTCTCTTGGACAAATAAATCTCCTGAACAAACCACAGCAAAAAGCTGTTGGGAGGTCAAGAAACACACACAAGGGGCTGCTGCAATCAGCATAGTAAGGGAGCTGCTGCTTCAATGAGCTGAAAGGGCATGGGTCTCTTAGAATTAACTAAGGGCTTATATCTTGAAGTTTTATAGTAAAACCAGAGACTAGTAACTAGTAAGAGAAAAACAATTTCCGACCGTGTGCAATCCAGTTTGAGAAATGATGCCAGAATATTCAGGGTGCTCCTCCCTGGGCCAATGCAATAATACCTACAGTAGGTACGGAAAGTATTCAGACCCCCTTAAATTTTTCACTCTTTGTTATATTGCAGCCATTTGCTAAAATCATTTAGGTTCATTCTTCTTCCTCATGAATGTACACATAGCACCCCATACTGACAGAAAAAACACAGAATTGTTGACATTATTGCAGATTTATTAATAAAGAAAAACTGAAATATCACATGGTCCTAAGTATTCAGACCCTTTGCTGTGACACTCATATATTTAACTCAGGTGCTTTCCATTTCTTCTGATCATCCTTGAGATGGTTCTACACCTTCATTTGAGTCCAGCTGTGTTTGATTATACTGATTGGACTTGATTAGGAAAGCCACACACCTGTCTATATAAGACCTTCCAGATCACAATGCATGTCAGAGCAAATGAGAATCATGAGGTCAAAGAAACTGCCTGAAGAGCTCAGAGACAGAATTGTGGCAAGGCACAGATCTGGCCAAGGTTACAAAAAGATTTCTGCTGCACTTAAGGTTCCTAAGAGCACAGTGGCCTCCATAATCCTCAAATGGAAGACGCTTGGGACGACCAGAACCCTTCCTAGAGCTGGCCGTCCGGCCAAACTGAGCTATCGGGGGAGAAGAGCCTTGGTGAGAGAGGCAAAGAAGAACCCAAAGATCACTGTGGCTGAGCTCCAGAGATGCAGTCAGGAGATGGGAGAAAGTTGTAGAAAGTCAACCATCACTGCAGCCCTCCACCAGTCGGGGCTTTATGGCAGAGTGGCCCGACGGAAGCCTCTCCTCAGTGTAAGACACATGAAAGCCCGCATGGAGTTTGCTAAAAAACACCTGAAGGACTCCAAGATGGTGAGAAATAAGATTCTCTGGTCTGATGAGACCAAAATAGAAGTTTTTGGCCTTAATTCTAAGCGGTATGTGTGGAGAAAACCAGGCACTGCTCATCACCTGTCCAATACAGTCCCAACAGTGAAGCATGGTGGTGGCAGCATCATGCTGTGGGGGTGTTTTTCAGCTGCAGGGACAGGACGACTGGTTGCAATCGAGGGAAAGATGAATGCGGCCAAGTACAGGGATATCCTGGACAAAAACCTTCTCCAGAGTGCTCTGGGCCGAAGGTTTACCTTCCAACAAGACAATGACCCTAAGCACACAGCTAAAATAACGAAGGAGTGGCTTCACAACAACTCCGTGACTGTTCTTGAATGGCCCAGCCAAAGCCCTGACTTAAACCCAATTGAGCATCTCTGGAGAGACCTAAAAATGGCTGTCCACCAACGTTTACCATCCAACCTGACAGAACTGGAGAGGATCTGCAAGGAGGAATGGCAGAGGATCCCAAAATCCAGGTGTGAAAGACTTGTTGCATCTTTCCCAAAAAGACTCCTGGCTGTATTAGATCAAAAGGGGGCTTCTACTAAATACTGAGCAAAGGGTCTGAATACTTAGGACCATGTGATATTTCAGTTTTTCTTTTTTAATAAATCTGCAACAATGTCAACAATTCTGTGTTTTTCTGTCAGTATGGGGTGCTATGTGTACATTCATGAGGAAGAAGAATGAACCTAAATGATTTTAGCAAATGGCTGCAATATAACAAAGAGTGAAAAATTTAAGGGGGTCTGAATACTTTCCGTACCCACTGTATGTGTAGGTCGGATTCGCCAGCAGGATGTCCCCAAAAAAAGCATGTTAACAAAGAAGTAGCTTAAGACCGACTTTCACCCCCTTCCTGCCCAGGCCAATTTTCAGCTTTCAGCCCTGTCGCATTTTGAAAGACAATTGTGGGGTCATAAAACACTGTACCCAAAGGAAACTTTTTTTATCATTTTTTCCTACAAATAGAGCTTTCTTTTTAGTGGTGTTTGATCACCACTGGGTTTTTTATTTTTTGCTAAACCAAGTAAAAAAAGACAAATGTTGAAAAGGAAAAAACGTTTCCGTTATAAAATTTTGTAAGGAAGTACGTTTTCTCCATCACTGATGGGGCAGCACTGATGATGAGGCACTAATATGCAGCACTGATTGGCACTGAAGGGCGGGCGGCACTGATGAGTGGCAATGATGGGCACTGATAAATGGCACTGATAGGTGGCATGGATTGACATCCCTGGTGGGCTCTAGTGGGCATCCTTTATGGGTCTGCACTGATAATCAGTGCGCTGATTATTAGTACAGACCCCCCTGTCAGGAGAACCGCCAATCAGCCCCCCTCTACTCGCGCTTTGTCTGCGCAAATGGAGGAAATGCTGATAAATGGCACTTCCTGGTTACAATGTGAACATCCACTGTGTAAGGCACTGGAGAATACAACAAAACAACTGGAATTCTGTTTCAGTATTACTTCAAGCAGTAGTATTCACATGGCTGCAGGTGTGTAACAGCATTTACAAGGTAGGTATAACCCCTTTAGTTAGAACACTATATAGTAAAGAAGCAGGTAGAACGCAATGGCTGGCGGTGTAAATAATCACAGCTTATGTGTTGTTTTCAGCCATGTAGCAGCTTCACCAGATGAGGTGAAAAATGTTGAAGCCCCTCCATCCTGGATCCTAAGTTTTATCTGGGAAACTCATGCTGTACAGAATATCTTTTGAACAAAGTTTGGCCTTAATCCCATCAAACAATCTTTGGAGCTGTTGATTTAAACGATAAGTTGGAGAAAATGTGGAGCTTTGTATTTTCATACTGAAGATTTTCTTGCAGTCTGACCTCTTTGAGAATTGAATCCCAGTTTCTGAAATTGTGTAGTTTTAGTATGAGGGTGTGTGGAAGGAGCTCCTGGGGGACCTCTCACCTCTGATATATGATGTGCTCGTTCCACTGCAAAAAACCTAAAGAAGAGGGGTTGTGGTAACAGCTTGCAGGGGAGGTTTTTTGGTGAATAAAGTGGGGTTGGGGGGTCCTCTGCCTCCTTGGATAGTCCCAGAATATGACATTATTTACATGCGTTTTGGTTTTCTGCGTCCTCGGCCCTGGCCTCCAGTGATTTTGACTTTGCTAGGTGATTTGCAAGGTGTGGACAGTAGCTGTATGGTCATGTACTGCATCTTCCACCTCAATCACCTGTTGTTCCACCATTGTAAAATGAATGAGAAAATGTCACTAGCACACCATGGATCACCAGAATGGGTCCAAAGCTTTTTTTAGAGAATACATAATTACAGCAAATACCAGGACCCCTTCATCAGGCATGTGAACATTTACTCGCTCTGACTGTTTACGATTCCAGTCAGTGGTCGCTTCAGCACCCACTTGTATGCACAGCCATTTCTACAGGAACGTGTGCATTAGGAATAGTGTGTTGGAACCATTGTAAAATGATTGCAGAAGGTATCTAAATCCTTACAGATCAACCCAATGTCTGTTTTCGTAGTTAATGCTTTCTGGCAACTTGATATGGAGGTCCTCACAGCAGTGAAATTAACCCAGCTAGCCACTCAGGTTGGCAGGAATCGGTCTGCGCCATCATGGTCAGGCAGTCAGTAAGTCATGCCGCCACTCCTCCTTGATTCTAAACAAATATCCTTTTTAAGTTAGACATGCCTTTGCTTTATATGATGAGCTATAGAACGTGATCCCTTCTAACCAGTCGAAGCCCAGGCATTTTCTGGCACTTCTTGTTTACACGTGAAAATCATTTTTTTTGCTAGAAAGTTAGATAGAACCCATAAACGTGTGTATGTATGTATGTATGTATGTATGTATGTATGTATGTATGTATATATATATATATATATATATATATATATATATATATATATATATATATATATATATATATATATATATATATATATATATATATATATATATATATATATTTTTTTTTTTTTTTGACACATTAACAAATGAGGCCGTACAATATAATGTATGACCAAATGTAGATTTTTGTATCTCCTGTAGGTGGTGCTGTATTCTTATGTAAGTGCTTACTGCTAACAAGCTTATTTCAAGCTAATAAATAAATTTAGATTCAGTTCAGTGGAGACAGGCATTTGAAAGCGTACTGAATCACACATTTATCTTGGCTGTCTCCATGAAATGCAGCATTGCCATCCAGGCTGGGGTCTTACTCTTCCCCCCCCCTCCGGTGCCCCCAGGGGAACAAGCTGCCCACCAAGGGGGGGAAGCGGCCATCCAGCCCCCAGTCCACTGTACTTTTGCCTGCATTGGAGATCTTCACCTCCAGCATTGGCATAACAGAGCCACTGACATGTCAAGTTTAAACAATGGCCGCTGCAGGCGGCAGCAGAGGGTCAACAATGGCCCTAAGAGAACCACGTCTTCATAAATCACTTTGTGGTATAGAAAGGAAGAGGACATGAAGAAGAAAGAGATGAGAAGAGGAAAGAAAAGAGAGAAGAGGAAATGGAAAAGGAGCGGAAAAGAATAGAGTGAGGAATAGAAGGTTGGTGTCCAGGTCCGCCAGATAGAGGCTCAGGCGACTCGAGTAAGCTGCCTGATCCCGTTATATGGGGGGAGTACCCCCCTTTTCACAGGGAGCCCACCAGGTATCTCACCCAGGGGTCCCAAGTCTTCTCAAAGAGGTGCATTTTATCTTGGATGGCCGACATCCTCTCCATAGATCATGATCCAGGTCAGCTTAGCCTTAAGCAGTTCAATTGGTATCACCAGAGATCTCCAGGAACAGGCTATAGCTATTTTGGCTGCTGTGAAAATAAATGTTACCAGGCGTTTGGTATGTTTCGAAGCCTTCTCAATAGGTTTACCCAAAAGCGCCTGTATAGGTGACTTAACCAAGTTGATGTGAGTGAGTAAATATATAAAATTATATATGTGGATTCCAGAATCGTGGACCTTAGGACAGGTCCACCAGACATGCAGAACTGTGCCCGTTTGGCCACAGCCTCTAAAGCACTGTGGAGAGGCCTTTCGAACCGCTGCAGCCAGTCTGACCGGGACCATGTACCACCTTAAGAACACTTTATAGTTAGCTTCTGCCAGAGATGTGTTAATCAAGGATTTCGAGTTTAGCTGTGCCAACGTATTCCACTCAGACCTGTCCAGTTCCTCACCCAAGTCTGCCTCCCAACGTTTCATATAAGGCAATTTAGTTCTGTCATCATTCAGTATATTGTAAATCAGAGCTATGAAGCCTGTCTATCGATCATGTTGCAGAGATGCTCCATAGGAGTCGAGGTTGTTGGATCGCAAAGACGTTTCATAGAGTTCACATAATGAGAGATCGGAGTGTAGCGAAAATATTCCCTCACTGAAAGAGAATGCTTTTATTGTAATGTAGCTCTAGGGAGCAGACACTTACTATCACAAAGGTCCACCAACCGGAGAAATCCACTCAAAAGCAGGAGGACAGAGGCCCGGAGGGAACATCGAATTCCCCAACAAGGGAGCCAATGGAGCGTGGGGGACTTGAAGCGTGGGCGTGGGGGACATGCCGTTTTGACAATCTGTCCCATATTCCCAAGGACAGGGACAAGGTGGGGCACAGAACCCCAGGATGGTCCCTGGGCCGCAGCCACATCAAGTGATTAATTGGAGTAGTGGGTAAATGGGTGGCTTCAAGCTGCATCCATATCGAGTGTGATTCCCTTGGAGAGGAATCTAATCAGGTGGGTGAGTTGATCAGCATAATATCATTTGACCAAATCAGGGACCCCTAGACCTCCTCGTAATGTAGGTGTAAACAGGGTTCGCCTGTTCACTCTAGGCCTCTTATCTCCCCATATAAATTGCACAAGCTTATTTTGAAACGCTTTAAGATCCGGCATGTTGATTGAGATCGCTAGAGTTCGAAATAGAGCAACCGAGGCAAAACATTAATTTTCACCGAATGCAACCTGCCGAACCACGACGGGGGGCTAACTGCCCATCTTGTAAGATCTGCCCGCAAAATTTTGTATAAGGGTGGGTAATTAGACACGAAGAGCGTGTACACCGAGGCAGTAAAGTGGATGCCCAGGTACGGCAGTGACTTGTCCTGCCACTTGAAATGAAATTTAGTTTTAAGGGCGGATACTGTGGCGGCATCCAATGTCAAATTCAGGGCCTGGGATTTGGAGTGGTTCACATGCAAACCAGAGATTAAAGACCCCCAACTCCCTAAGCAAATTGGGGACAGAAACCAATTGGGTAGACAAATACAGCAGGATATCATCGGCGAAGAGCGCTCACTTATGCACTCTGTCGCCGCAGGGGATACCTCGGATATTGGGATTCTGGCGTATTTTAATAGCTAATGGTTCCAGGGCTAAGATAAATAGGAGGGGGGACAATGGGCACCCCTGGCGTGTTCCCCTACCAATAGCCAGGTACTCTGAGCCATAACCTTTGATAGATAATATTGCTATAGGTTCCCTGTATAGGGTTTGTATTAGTGTAAGGAAGTTATTCCCAAAGCCATATCTCTCAAGTGTCTGCAATAAGTATTCGCAGGAGAAGGAATCAAACGGCTTATGAAGGTCAAGCGACAACAGCATGCCTCTCCTATACCAGTTCGATTTCAGGGCAGAAATAATGTTGATGGCCTGTCTGGTCTGGTCAGAAGCCTGTCTGAGGGACAAAGCCCACTTGGTCTGGGTGAATGTAGTCGCAAAAGGACGAATTCGGTCTTGTGGCCAGAATTTCTCTCAATTATTTTCATGTCTAAATTAATTGGAGAGATCGGGCGATAATTTAAGCAGTCGCCATGGTCCTTGCCAGGTTTGGGTATAACGTGTATTAAAGCATTATTTTCATATTTAGGGATGTGAGTACCTGCTCTGCGCGAGTTAAAATATGAACAAAGGTGAGGGGCGAGAGTCTCCTTCTTATAATAGTAGCCGGAGAAACCATCTGGGCCCAGGGCTTTAGTGGAATTTAGGCATTTGATGGCAAACAATATTTCCGATTCAGAGAATTCTCTATCCATTGAAGCGACATGGGCTGTGGATAGCTGCGGGAGGGGGATATCTCGGAAGAACTCTTCGAATAGCGAGCGTTGGAGAGGTTTCGGTTAGGAGTATAATTTAGTGTAGAAGTTATAAAATTAGTTGCTTATTAGTTGAGGGTTCTGTGATCTATTACCGTTCCGTAGCCTCAATTTCGGGAGTGCCGGGGAGTATTGTCTTGGAGCGGGCAAGCAATGTATGTGGCTTATCGCCTAACGTATAATAACGATTCCCTGACCACCGGATTGACTTTTCCGCTTGTGTAGTCAAGCTAAGGTTAAGGGCCATTCTCGTGGAGTCTATTTTGTGTCGTATATCAACACCTGGATTTTGTTTCTGTTCCAGCAGTAAGTTGCGGAGGTCAGTTTCCCGTCGGTAGATGTCATGAGCACGTTCTTTTTTTTCCGGGAGGCTACTTGAATAAGTTTGCCCCAAATCGTCCCCTTATGTGCCGCCCAGCGAATCGCCGGGGAGATGTCAGTACTATTATTGTCAAGGAAGTATTGGCGCAGAGTGTCATCCACTTCCTTAAAGACTCTAGGGTCATTTAGGAGAGAGGCATTGAGCCTCCAGGATGCGGGTTTTGGCTTCGTCCATGAGTCAAAATGTTATAACGACTGGCAAATGGTCCAACCAGGGCGTCACCGTTATCTGGGACTTCAATATGAATGGGAGGAGGGGGTGACAGAGTGAGTAAATGATCAATGCGATCATACGTTTTTGTGGGCGTGAGAATAGTGTGTGAAGTCTCTCGTAGTGGGGTGATCGTTTCTCCAGACATCCACCAGGTCGCAAGAATGCAAAAGACATGCCAATTTAACTCCCTGTTTGGGGACATGTCTGAGGGAAACATGTAAAGGATTTGATTTATCCAATACTTGGTCTAGTGGAAGATTACTGTCTCCCCCAAAAATTACATGGCCTGTTGCATGTGGCATTACCACCTGGAGCATGTCCTGAAAGAAAGCCAGTTGTCTTACATTAGGTGCATAGTATGAGATGAATGTGACCTCATGTTCGTTTATTTTGCCATGAACTAACACATGTTATCACATAACATAACACATGCCTTCTTTATCTCGGATTACACCGCTAGGTGTGAATGGGACCCTTAGCTATACAAATCGCTACTCCTTTTTTTTTTTTTTTTTATCGGAACTGTTGGACAGGTAATGTGGGGTATTTAGCGCTAACAAATTTAGGTGAGGAGGAGTGTGCAAAATAAGTCTCTTGTAATACAAGAATAGTACTGAAAAGCCTTTGTGCGCTTCACAGGAGCATTGAGGCCCTGAACATTGTGGGTTAAAATTTTAAAGTTAGCAGGGGCAGGGTGTGTCATCGTGGTTCGTCAGGATGCACTCGCCTGAGTATGTTGGGGGCCACTGCCCACTGGATCCGCAGACCTGGGAAGACACTAGCGACCCCATCAAAATCTGGAGAACCTGGAAACCTGGACACCAAAGTAGCACTAGAACAGGGAAAGAAGAAGAGAAAAGATTAAAGAGAAGACGGAGAGAGAGAGCGCTCACACCCCCCTCCCCCCCCCCCCCTCGCAAGCATTTATCCGTAAACATTACACGTCCCCCATATATGCATTCATTTGTTCCCCTTCCAATTTATACAGTATCTCACAAAAGTGAGTACACCCCTCAGATTTTTGTGAATATTTTATTATAATTTTTTATGTGACCCTTTGCTACAGTGTAAAGTAGTGAGTGTTGGGTCTATTCAGCCAGTTTCCCTCCCTGGTGTCATGTGACTCATTAGTGTTACAAGGCCTCAGGTGTGAATGGGGAGCAGGTGTGTTTAAATTTGGTGTTAACACTCTCTCATACTGGTTACTGGAAGTTCAACATGGCACCTCATGGCAAATAACTGAAGATCTGAAAAAAAGAATTGTTGCTCTATGTAACCAAACCTCCACACTGTACTGGTGGACTTCCCTCAGTATACGGCTTCCTACAGTCTTGAGCATACCAGATTTTCCCAGCCGCCCTACATACAAAGCTAGCCGACAACTTAGCCTGTACTGGAATCTTCTCATTTATTGAACAGTTTCACACTCCATTTATACACACATGAGCACATCCCCCTCCTGATCAAATTACCCCATCAGTTTAGGGGTTGCCTGATTACATTCCTATGGAGATAAAATTGTATACAGAAATATTAACATATCTAAAGAACAACCAACACAAACAGTATACTATTTCCACTCCGCAACTAACAGATGACAATTATTCAATCAACCTGAGCCAATTAATTAGCAGACGGCCGTCCTCGAGCTCTTGGAATAAAATACACATTATCTCAATGCACATTTAAGCATTGCTTTGAACATTTAGGAGTCAGACTTCATGGCAACAGGCTATAGGTCTCAGTGTAAAGTGGGATTAAATCTTCATATTTCAGATCATACGCCGCACACTGCATCAAATTGGTCTGCATGGTTGTTGTCCCAGAAGGAAGCCTCTTCTAAAGATATGCACAAAGCCCGCAAACAGTTTGCTGAAAACAAGCAGACTAAGGACATGGATTACTGGAACCATGTCCTGTCGTCTGATGAAACCAAATTATCCTTTTTGGTTCAGATGGTTTCAAGCATGTGTGGTAGAAACCAGTTAAGGAGTACAAAGTCAAGTGTGTCTTGCCTATAGTCAAGCATGGTGGTGGGAGTGTCATGGTCTGGGGCTGCATGAGTGCTGCCGGCACTGTGGAGTTACAGTTCATTGAGGGAACCATGAATGCTAACCATGAATGCTAACATGTTCTGTGACATACTGATGCAGAGCATGATTCCTTCCCTTCTGAGACTGGGCCGCAGGGCAGTATTCCGACATAACTACCCAAAACAAACCTCCAAGATGACCACTGGCTTGCTAAGGAAGCTGAGGGTAAAGGTGATGGACTGGCCAAGCATGTCTCCAGACCTAAACCCTATTGAGCATCTGTGGGGCATCCTCAAATGGAAGGTGGAGGAGCGCAAGGTCTCTAACATCCACCAGCTTTGTGATTTCATCATAGAATGGTGGAAGAGGACTCCAGTGGCAACCAGTGCTGGAACATAATGGTGGCCACACAACATATTGACACTTTGGGTCCAGTTTGGACATTTCCACTTAGGGGTGTACTCACTTTTGTTGCCAGCGGTTTAGACATTAATAGCTGTGTGAGTTTTTTTATTTTGAGGGCACAGCAAATGTACACTGTTATACAAGCTGTACACTCACTACTTTACATTGTAGCAAGTTCTAATTTCTTCAGTATTGTCACATGAAAAGCTATAATAAAGTATTTTAAAAAATGTGAGCGGTGTACTCACTTTTGTGAGATACTGTATTTCATCATTTCAAAGAGGTTTCGCTTGCAGGTAATTCTTCAATATAAAAAGTTGCAAAAATTAAAGGGTTTGTTCAGCTTTGGCCAAAAGCTCATTTAAAAGAAGCCTTAATTACATTTTCTACAGTCTGTGATGGCTCTGTCCCAAGTTATTGTAGGAGCAGAGCACTTGTTGGGTCCAATGTCGCCTAGTGCCAAGGGAGGGAGTGCCTTCCTGTTATTTCAGGGTGTACATGGCGCAGTGTGTAGTCTATGCTGTCCCATATGAGGATCTCAATGGCTGTGACAGGAGAGGATACACCCTGCTCTAGTGCAGCCCAAAAAAGCAGTATGGCACTCCCTCTCTTGGCACTAGGGGGTGCTGGTCTCAACGGTTACTCTGTCCCTTTTAATAAATCTGTATAGCGCAATCTCAGACCATAGAGGTTTGTAAGAAGCTTCTTCTAATTTTGGCCTACATTCTTTGAACTGAGGGGAGTCCTGGCCTTGAAGAAAGGTTTAGCACATTATTCTACTATGCCAGTATGGGACAGCGTACACTTTCAAGGCGTTGTAAAGTCAGAAGGTTTTTTTTTTATCTTAATGCATTCTATATATTAAGATAAAAAGCCTTCTGTGTGCAGCATCCTCCCCAGCACCCCTAATACTTACCTGAGCCCCATCTCTGTCCAGCAATTTCCATAAGTTCCTCTGCCGTTTTGGACTCTTTCCTGATTGGCTGAGACACAGCATTGGCTCCCGTTGCTGTCAATTTAAATCAGTTAGCCAATCAGGAGAGGGGGGCCCAAACCGTAGCTCCATGTCTGAATGGACACATGGAGCTACAGCTCGGCTCGGGTGCCCCCCCCCCCCCCCATAGCAAGCTGCTTGCTGTGAGGGAATTTGACAGGAGGGAGGGGCTAGGAGCAGCAAAGAGGGACCCGAGAAGAGGAGGATCCAGGCTGCTCTGTGCAAAACCACTGCACAGAGGAGGCAAGTAAAACATATTTGTTATTTAAAAAAAAAAAAAGACTTTACAATTACTTTAGTTTTATGTTTGGACTTTTTGCAAGGGCCAATTGTTTAGTTCAAATAAAAAAAATCATCAAAAGCATTTATTCATCAGATAGTCACATTGTTCAGTCTTATTGTTTTTTTTTTTTTTTTTTTTTTTTTTTAAAGAAACCCAGCTCAGTTTGTTGAATTCCAGACACTGTGCAATGCTGTAAAGCCCAACTGACTTACAATACAGTCTATTATTCTCCCTCTCTGAAGGCTTATGTGCAAGGGATTGCAGGCGGTCAATAAGCCATGGTTTACACTGACGCAATTTCATATGTGAATCAGATCACACTGAATCACATGACAAGGAAAAGAGCATTGGTTCCTATGGTGCCTTGTTCCGACTTTGAGAAAGGGTCCTGTGTTTCTTTGGTTCCATGTAGTGAGATTCTGTGGCCCATAAACCTAAATGGAAATGCTTTCAAATTGCTTATTTGTTTTCTTCCCCAGCACAGAAATCATGTCTGAATCGCATCAAGTTGCGCTGCAATTGCACTTGAAAATCTGAACAAACTCGCACTGCATTACTGTGAACCTAGCCTAGAAGGCAGCAGAAACGCAAACTATCTGTTTCTCTCCCAGCATAGACATTTGTGTTTGTGAGTCCATTGTTAAAAGTCAGATTGTCCTTCATTAGGTTGAAGGTTTCAGTTGTTTCAGAGTTTACCTAAAGAATATTCAGCTAGCTCTAAAATGTGCCACTTTTACATTGTGGCACATTGAATGTGCCAACCAAACTGGTAAGAGGCATGGAGGAGCTCAGCTATGAGGAAACATTAGAGGAATTAAATGTATTCTCTTTTTTCAGAAGAGGAGATTAAGGGGGGTTATGATCCAACATGTATAAATGCATAAGTGGGCCATATAGTGAAATTGGGGATGAGTTATTCACTTTAAGGTCATCAGAGGACAAGGGGGCACTCTACGTCTAGAGGAAAAGAGATTTCATCTCCAAATACGGAAAGGTTTCTTCACAGTAAGAGCTGTGAAAATGTGGAATAGACTCCCTCCAGATGTGGTTCTGGCCAGCTCAGTAGATTGCCTTAAAGGCCTGGATTCTTTCCTAAAAGTATAAAATATAAATGAATACTAACTTTTTTTGGGTAAAGTTGATCCAGGGAATATCCAATTGCCTCTCCGGGGATCAGGAAGGATTTTTTTTCCCCTGCTGTAGCAAATTGGATC